>NC_072460.1:27357736-27385236 GCF_027596085.1 Anoplopoma fimbria
TTGATAACAGTTACATCATATTATCAACATGTCATTTTCATTTTAACATTTATTTAAGATTGTTAACTTTTACCAACCATGAATTATATTTATACTGTATCATAATATTGTAAGATTAGATGGTGTTTATAGATGTATTAACATATTAACAACATGTTTGTATTAGTAATAACACAAACTTGATAATTATGTTAATATTATTATTTAAGTTTTATATAATATGATATCACTTCATATTATTAACATGTTAATGTGTTAATACTGCAGTAATGACACCTACCTGTCATGTTATAACAACAATAACACATTACATCACATGTTAACATGTACTTTCTTGTTAAAATGTTATTTTGTGACATTGCTACATGAACCCCATAAATAAAGTAAAGAACTGAAGATGTAGAAACAAAGATGGAGGCCTGAGAGTCATGAAGGTGAAGGAAGAGGAGAACAGGAAGTCACCAACCGCGAGTTTTCAGTGCGTCCAATCACGTAGAAGCAGGGTTCCCCCTGCTTAGAGTTGGTCATACAGAGAGACAGGCTGGATAACTCCACTGAGGAGGAGGAGGAAGAGGAAGTACAGGAGGAAGAGGAAGTACAGGAGGAAGAGGAAGTAAAAGCACAAAGTCAAGATAATCCCAGAGCTGTGATTGGTTGATTCAGGTTCAGAGAGTGTGAAGTGAAAGAGTCACTGAAGGATTTTAATTTAAATAATAACTTCTCTCTCAACACAGGTCACCTGTGTAGTCAGGTGTTACAGGGTCACCTGTGTAGTCAGGTGTTACAGGGTCACCTGTGTAGTCAGGTGTTACAGGGTCACCTGTGTAGTCAGGTGTTACAGGTCACCTGTGTAGTCAGGTGTTACAGGGTTACCTGTGTAGTCAGGTGTTACAGGGTCACCTGTGTAGTCAGGTGTTACAGGGTTACCTGTGTACCTGTGTAGTCAGGTGTTACAGGGTCACCTGTGTAGTCAGGTGTTACAGGTCACCTGTGTAGTCAGGTGTTACAGGGTCACCTGTGTAGTCACCTGTGGTGTTTACAGGTCACCTGTGTAGTCAGGTGTTACAGGTCACCTGTGTAGTCAGGTGTTACCTGTGTAGTCAGGTCACCTGTGTAGTCAGGTGTTACAGGGTCACCTGTGTAGTCAGGTGTTACAGGGTTACCTGTGTAGTCAGGTGTTACAGGGTCACCTGTGTAGTCAGGTGTTACTGGTCACCTGTGTAGTCAGGTGTTACAGGTCACCTGTGTAGTCAGGTGTTACAGGGTTACCTGTGTAGTCAGGTGTTACAGGTTACCTGTGTAGTCAGGTGTTACAGGTCACCTGTGTAGTCAGGTGTTACAGGTCACCTGTGTAGTCAGGTGTTACAGGGTTACCTGTGTAGTCAGGTGTTACAGGTCACCTGTGTAGTCAGGTGTTACAGGTCACCTGTGTAGTCAGGTGTTACAGGTCACCTGTGTAGTCAGGTGTTACAGGGTCACCTGTGTAGTCAGGTGTTACAGGTCACCTGTGTAGTCAGGTGTTACAGGGTTACCTGTGTAGTCAGGTGTTACAGGTCACCTGTGTAGTCAGGTGTTACAGGTCACCTGTGTAGTCAGGTGTTACAGGTCACCTGTGTAGTCAGGTGTTACTGTGTAGTCAGGTGTTACCAGGTCACCTGTGTAGTCAGGTGTTACAGGTCACCTGTGTAGTCAGGTGGTTAGTCAGGTGTGTACACCTGTGTAGTCAGGTGTTACAGGTCACCTGTGTAGTCAGGTGTTACAGGTCACCTGTCAGGTGTCAGTGTGTCTCACCGTAGTCGGGTACGTATCCGTTTCCCTTCTTGAGGATCAGGTGGATTCGGTGTCCTCCTCTCCTGATCTGCTCCACAGCCTGACTGTGAGTCATCCCTGATGTGCTGTCTCCATTTATCTCCACCAGCTGGTCCGACACCTGAGACAGCAGGTACAGCAGGTACAGCAGGTACAGCAGGTACAGCAGGTATGTTATTAAACATTACAGACGCTGCAGACACACGGTCAGCTCAACAACACATTCAGTTTGAATGACATCACAGGTGGACAACAGAGGACGTGATGAAATGGTGTCTGGTGAGTCTTCTGTTGTTGGACTGTGAGACACCTGAGGACAGGTGAGCCGGGTCTTTATCTGATAAACGATGGTAGAGGTTCTGGAGGAGGTCCGGATGATGTCACACTGTTTATATGAATATTTAAAGGAACATCTGTGGACGCTGAATGTTTGATGCTCAGAGTCTGAAGCTCTAAATGATTAAACATCATAAAGAATCATCTGGATATCTTTATTATTGATCACCTGCTCCTCCTCAGCTCTTCTTCTGAACCTTGAACATATTTCAGCAGTTTAAACTTCATTATGTGAGTTATGGATTTATTTAACATTCAGGTTTAATTTAATGATTCGACCAATCGATCGACTATCAGCTGGTTCCTGATGGTGTGTGAGGTCCAGGTCTCATTCTGAACCAGACAGCTGGACTGACGGGAGGAGTGTCACCAGAGAATAAACTACTTCCTGTAGACCTTCACAGTAAAAGCCTTCCAGTGAAGAGAACGGATTCTGGCTTTTAATGTGAAACAGCTGCAGGAAGTGATGAGTGACTACTGTGTGTGTGTGTGTGTGTGTGTGTGTGTGTGTGTGTGTGTGTGTGTGTGTGTGTGTGTGTGTGTGTGTGTGTGTGTGCGTGTGTGTGTGTGTGTGTGTGTGTGTGTGTGTCTGTGTCTGTGTGTGTGTGTGTGTGTGTGTGTGTGTGTGTGTGTGTGTGTGTGTGTGTGTGTGTGTGTGTGTGTGTGTGTGTGTGTGTGTGTGTGTGTGTGTGTGTGTGTGTGTGTGTGTGTGTGTGTGTGTGTGTGTGTGTGTGTACCTGTATCTTGTTGCTGCGCTGGGCCGGCCCCCTCCATCAGTCCGAGGACGTAGAGCCCCATGTTGTACTCGCTGCCCCCGCAGAGAGAAACCGAACCCGGTAGGACCTCGATCCAGATCCACAGTGTAGAACCTGGACTCCTCCTGACGGACACACAGACAATAAAAGTACTGCTGATACTAGTGTTAGTACTATTACTACGACTAGGTGATATCACTACTTGTAGTAGTACTTCTAGTACTTCTAATCTCACGTATACTGCTGTTTGTGTCAGAAAAATATAAATATTAAGAAACAATTTATAGAGAATAAAGTATAAAGAATAAAAAGAAAACCAGTACTGCAGGTAAATATTATATTATATTATAATGATATTATATTATAATGACATTATATTATAATGACATTATATTAGAATTATATTATATTACATTATAATGATATTATATTATAATGATATTATATTATAATGATATTATATTATATTATTATAATTATACTACTAAACCTTTGAAACCTTTAACTTCAGATCTTTAATCATCATATTCATAATTTAACCCTCATAAAACAGGTTTCAAGTTGTAATTTTACTTTTTTATCTCAGAATATTTTGTTAGTTCTCCTTCACAGTAGTTTTTATTTATTTCACACTGGATGTTGTACAATAAACATTTAAAAGTTTTAAATGCATATAAAAGTACCTACTGTGTACTAAGTACTACTACAGTTAAGACATTAATATCCAAATACTGTGTACTGATACTAGTACTACAGTGTGTACTAGACTACTAGTACTACTAGTAGTGTGTACTGATACTGATACTGTACTGATAGTACTACTGATACTAGTACTACAGTGTACTGATACTAGTACTAGTACTACAGTGTGTACTGATACTAGTACTACAGTGTGTACTGATACTAGTAATACAGTGTGTACTGATACTAGTACTACAGTGTGTACTGATACTAGTACTACAGTGTGTACTGATACTAGTACTACAGTGTGTACTGATACTAGTACTAGTAATACAGTGTGTACTGATACTAGTACTACAGTGTACTGATACTAGTCCTCACACTGACCTTTGACCTCCCTCTGGATCCTTTCATCAGCCGTCCGTCGATGTCCAGTTCTGCTCCTCCAGACAGAGAAGACGAGTCTGAAGAGAGACAGACGTAACAAACGTTCTACCAAAGAATTCATAGACAAAAAACAGTGTGTGTGTGTGTGTGTGTGTGTGTGTGTGTGTGTGTGTGTGTGTGTGTGTGTGTGTGTACTAGTGTGTGTGTGTGTGTGTGTGTGTGTGTGTGTGTGTGTGTGTGTGTGTGTGTGTGTGTGTGTGTGTGTGTGTGTGTGTGTGTCGTGTGTGTGTGTGTGTGTGTGTCCAGACAGTGTGTGTGTGTGTGTGTGTGTGTGTGTGTGTGTGTGTGTGTGTGTGTGTGTGTGTGTGTGTGTGTGTGTGTGTGTGTGTGTGTGTGTGTGTGTGTGTGTGTGTGTGTGTGTGTGTGTGTGTGTGTGCGTGCGTACGGTGTCGTGGTGTGATGCTCAGTCTCAGCGTGTTCCCGGCTCTCCTCAGGATCTGGGTCAGGTCTCGGTGCTGCAGACCTCCGACAGCTCGACCCTCCACGGCCTCCAGCTGGTCTCCAGGCTGGATCTGACCGCTGCGAGCCGCCGGGCTGCCACGACGCACCGTCACGAACCGGTGAGACATCAGGGAGGGGGCTGCAGGGGGGGGTAACAAAAGTATTATTACAGATGATAAAACTATCAAAAGAAGAGCTGGATGATAGTGTTAATGATACACTACCAAAATAAAAGATGCGTGATAGTTTACTGATGACAAAACTACCAAAATAAAAGCTGTGGTGTTAGTATACTGATGATAAATCTACCAAAATAAGAGCTTGGTAACAGTGTTAATGATAAACTACCAAAATAAGAGCTTGATGACTGTGGATCATGCTTCCTCTCTGACTGCTGTGTAATAAAATGTGTTTAATTATTGAGGTGTGTTCAGTCCGCCCTGCTGCAGCAGGAAGAAGACAGGAAGTGGTAGTCAGACAGTTATCTCAGCCACACCTCCTGTTAGAGGAAGTGACCTGTTTGTGTTCACTTGACAGCGACCTCTAGTGGTCGTCTCACCTGAATCAATGCAGGAAGTGTTGTGATGTCAGAGCCTCTCAGTTAAAGGAGGTTTCTTTAAACTGATTTTAGGTCGATGATGGAGCTGAAAGAGTCTCAACCTCTAAATGTTTGAGAACTGAGGATGAATGTTCTGACTGAGCCACATTTAGGACAGAAAACTGTCTTTAAATCAATTAAGAATATAATTATGGTCATAACCAACATAATAAACAACTTAATGTTTCTCCACCAGCTGTTAGATCATAACCTGGTATAAACAGCAGTGTGCTGAAGGTGTTCCACAGGGCTCTAAACCGGGTCCTCTGCTCCTCTGATTACAGATATGAATATAGAAAAGAATTAAATAGAAATAAAACACTGACTGTGATGGTTTTCTCACTGAAGCAGGTTCAAGTTGTTCTGAAAGCTGATTTTCATAGAAATTAAATGAAACAAAAGGAAACTGAACATTGTTGTTGTTGTATTTATAAACGGGAGCGTTTGTTAGTTTTTCTTTGTGAGGAGGATCAGAGTCACAGTGGAGGTTCTGATCAGATAAACCGGACTCAGCAGGACTGTGAAGTAAACCGGATCCATGAAGAATGGAACAGGAAGAGCAGCTTTAACGTCTCTGCCTTCAAACCTCACAGAGTCCGAGTGTGTGTTTGTTTAACGGAGTCTAAATGTTCAGAGTGAACGTGAGCTGATAAGAGAAGAGTTCAACATGAGGCTGAGTTTGATGTTTTACAGACACGAACACCAAAAAACACCAGCTGCCTCTGAAACATCTCAAATATATAAAAAGAATCAACTGTTACCATAACAAACACTCCAAGAGGAACACGATGATGAGGATGATGAAGATGAAGAATTATCTGAAGCTTTATGAATCATGTACGAAAACATTTGGTGAAACTTCTGACTCCAGAGCCAATCAAATACTACCCCCCCAACATCTTCATCATCTTCATCTTCATCATCATCATCATCATCATCATCATCATCATCACCATCATCATCAGTCCAGTGATGGACTACAACTTTACCTTCAAAGTTTAACATCCAGAGAGTGAGTGTGTGTGTGTGTGTGTGTGTGTGTGTGTGTGTGTGTGTGTGTGTGTGTGTGTGTGTGTGTGTGTGTGTGTGTGTGTGTGTGTGTGTGCGTGAGATGAACTGGAGCGAAGGTGAGTCTAAGCTTACTGTACTGTGAAATTGGGCACTCACACACACGCACGCACACACACACACACACACACACACACACACACACACACACACACACACACACACACACACACACACACACACACACACAAAAACCTCCACATGGTTGAATTATGGATTATAGTTCTATTATTAGAACGTTTCTCGGTTTCTGCATAACGAACGACTTCAGCTGAAAGTGACAGAAATACTTTGGTTCTAATACTCAAACTAAAATACTACTTAGAATGTCCAAATATAAAGTACATCAAAAATGCCAGATATTCTACTATATCCAGTCATTTTGGAGCATACATATGTTTTTATGTTTATTCACACCCACAATCCTTTGCACCGTGAAAGATCCACTCAGAGCTCAGACAGAAGACGAAGTCACAGTGTGATGATGAAGTAGTACTCTGTGTACTATCAGTACTACACACAACGCAATGTACTAAAAGGAAAAAGACAAAGTATGCGATTTGGAAAGCAAAGAAGTTCAAACCCCGCCTACTGAGGAGGAGGAGGAGGAGGAGGAGGAGGAGGAGGAAGATAAGAGAAGATCGAGGAAAAAATTCCTTTACACAGTGAAGATAAACGGTTACTGTGTACTAAGAAGTACTCTTTACTTCAGTAACAGTAGAAATACTACAGGGTAGAAAAGCTGTGTTTGTATTAAAGTAAAAGTACTGCAAATATTAAAGTAGTATAAAGTATTTAATGTCTCCAGATGTTTAAAGTAGTATAAAGTATTTAATGTCTCCAGATGTTTAAAGTAGACATCATTGGCAGCCATTAAAAACAACACATGTCTTCTTCTTCACTGTATAATATTTTTTGACTTGTTATCTCCACCAACTGTCCATCAGCTGAACGACGTGAAACCAGACCTCGTTCTCCACATATGACCTCTGTGTTTCTAAAATCCACGCTTTCCCTCTGACAGCGAACGTCTCATCAGAGAATATGAGTAGATCACATCACGCCTTTACATTTATATAACATTGAATAGTGCAGCTTTAAAGCAGAGAACAGAGTCTACACTGGTTTCACACACACACACACACACACACACACACACACACACACACACACACACACACACACACACACACACACACACACAGACTTACGTTTGGAGTCCTTCACACTTTTCAGAGCCGACTGCAGTCGTTCCAACATGATGAACAGACCAGAAACAAGATAACACAATAAACTGTCTGTCTGTCTGTCTGTCTGTCTGTCTGTCTGTGTGAGGCAGGTCTTGCCTCTGCAAAAGGACGAGTGAGACTGACTGTGAGTACGAGCTGCAGGCAAAGAGAGACAGCTGGGAGGTAGGGGGTGTGGCCAACAGAGCAGATAACGCACACACGCACACACACGCACACGCACACACACACACACACACACACACACACACACACACACTAACAGAAGAGATTATTGTTCATGTTTCAGAGGAGGCGATGCGTTTGAGGTCTGTTTAACTCTGCTGTAAACCAGGTCGCTCCTTCCAGCTGAACGAGGTTAAATCAGTGGAACAAACACAGAGTTCACTATGACGTCAGCGCCTCCTACAGGCTGAGGAGTTCACTATGACGTCAGCGCCTCCTACAGGCTGAGGAGTTCACTATGACGTCAGCGCCTCCTACAGGCTGAGGAGTTCACTATGACGTCAGCGCCTCCTACAGGCTGAGGAGTTCACTATGACGTCAGCGCCTCCTACAGGCTGAGGAGTTCACTATGACGTCAGCGCCTCCTACAGGCTGAGGGGTTATGCTATGACTGTATGAACATTGAGAACATGAACCAAAGACCCAGATCTTCCACCTGTCCAGGTTTGTGCAGAAGGAGTTTAAGTCCTCACGTACTGCATCAGTCAACATGATCTTATAAATGCCTCAATGGAAGAGTCTGAACCGTCTGAACCGTCTGAACCGTCAGTGTGTGAATAAAATGAAAACAACAAAGAGATTCAGTGGGACTCACCCCCATTGGTCACTTCCTGAGAGGCGATGACAAATCCAAAACCTTCTCCCACCCGCCTCCTCAGATCCACCTCCACCGTCTTTACTCCTCCTCTTCCGTCCTTGGCTATTGCTCCCAGTGCTCCTGCCCCAACTCCCCCTCTGAGGGGGGGAGGCCCACCGGCGCTCTCCTCTACTCCCAGCAGATCACGTGGCTCTAAGGTCAGCGTCACAGGAACCGAGTCCAGGAAGCTGGTGCTCTGGATGAGGGCCGAGGCCGGGGGCCCGTTTGGAGTCTGGGCAGGAGTTGCTCCTGGAAAACAAAGGAGGAGTCAGACTGATAGAGACAGGAGGACAAGGAGGAGACACACTGATGGGAGCAGATGGACAAGGAGGACTGGATCAGGGCTGTTACCTTGGTGGGTCCCTGGGGCTGGTAGGTGCGCCTCCTGGGGACTCTCCAGGACCAAGCCAGCCTGGTGGAGTGGGGGGACGCCCCCCACCAAGGCACCCGCAGACGGGGAAGGCAGGTCGGCTAAAGTCGGAGGGTGGGAGGAAGAGGGTGTGTCCAGGCCAGGTGGGGAGGGGAGGGGCTTGTAGAGGTTGGGGGTGACGACTGGGGAAGACATGGGACCTGTTGGAGGGAGAAAAGTATTCATTGTGATTATTGGTTCACCTGTAACACGACTCAAACTTTTATTGGTGCCCTGTCATCAAATTAAGTAAATTCAGTATCTAGAACTGATAATCGTCAATGATTGGATCGGAGCTAGAGGGTTCACACTTCATGTACCTCCTCTGTAGACCAGGAGGACCACCTCTCCCTGTTTGGTGTGTTCTTGCAGGACTCTCTGGACCTGAGGACAGAAATGCACCAATGGTTATGTATGGAAACTTATATGCAGAGGTATCCTCTATGCTTAAACATGTTCCTGTTCCCATCCTGGCATTAGAGTGAGGATTCTTCAGAAACCAGCTTAGGAAAGATGTCTCCTGGATTCTTATCTTTTAACACCGGATGCATGATAACGAGCCATAGAACATCCTGGCATCGTCCTCCACGACCACAGACCAGGAGACAAATGTCTTTGCAAATCTGCTCAGTTATTCCATCTGTAAGATTCATGGCGTCAGGACTAAAGAGACGCTGTTGTTGCAGAGCATCAGGGAGGAAGCTGGATACAGGAGGAGGTCCAGCCAATCAGACAGAAACACTGCAGAGCTCAGATCTGGTTCAACCACTAGCATCTCCTAGTTTGTCTGAAACTTACTGAAGCCTTCAGAGTGACTTCATGGCAATTTCCCCACAGACTGTGAGTCCGTCCAGAACCAATGAGCACCAAACATAGACACTCTTATGTTTGAATCCAGCCAATGAGAGCGGAGCATTCTCAGACTACGTTGGATGAAGAACTATCTTTTACCTGAGAGAAGCTGAGGTTCTGTACGTCTGCTCCGTTGATCTTCACTATAGCGTCCCCCGTCTGCAGCGAGGGGCAGTGCCTTCGATCCCAGACCCGCCTCACCACCGCCAGCTGACCTCCTTGACCCCCCGCCATTACGCTGAACCCCAGCCCCCCGCTCTCACTGCGCCCGAGGGCCACCGGTACCAGCTCCCCACCAGGAGCTGAGCCGGGCGACCCCGGCCCGAGGGGGAGCACCAGCCCTGGGTTTCCCCTGGAGGCTGGGGAGGGCGCTTGGTGATTGGCTGGACAGCCGTTAAAGCCGCAGGGTGGGACGTCTCTGGGTGGGGTCAGGGCCAGGGAAGTCTGGGGCATCGGTGGGCGCTGCACAGGAGCGCCAGGAGGTGAGGATGAGGTGGGTTTGTTAGCGCCGGTTGGGCTGGTGGAGTTTTGGAGGCCCATCTCTGGCTGAGAGAAGGCAAGTTTGGACAGAGTGTGGGAGGAGGAGGAGCTGATGGGGAGCGTGGAGGAGGAGATGGGGAGTGTTGACATGGACAAGTCGCTCTCTGAAGACTTGGAGCTCTGGTGGTGGAGGAGGGAGGAGGAGGAGAAGGCGGGGAGAGTGCTGCTGTTGTAGCGAATCAGAGAAGACCTGCGAGGAGGCGGAGCAGAAAACAAATGTTTTATACAAATGAAACGTTCATTTATCATGAACTTATCATTATGTCAATAACTGCTAAGGCTACTACGACTACTTTTCATACCCTGGTTCGACCCCTCAGGATGAAACGCCTACATCTCTTGTCCAGTGAGATGACTAGAGCTTCTGTTTTGTTTATTACCGGCTGTTTCCGTCTGCGTCAAAAACAGTCGATCAATCAGAGCTCTTTAGGCAGTACGAGGCATGGATGAGATGTTTGCAGCCGTACAGGTTGTTAGGCGACTTACAGAAATATCGACTCTTACATAGATACATTTTCTGGACATGACGAACGTTAAAGTTAACCTCTCCTAACAACCTCCAGCCCAGCTTCTGATTGGTCAGAGGTAAATATAACTAGTTGTAATAGAGAGAAGTAGTGGTCCCAGGCAGCTTCCCTGAGGGACACATCATGGACAGTGTGTCCATGATTCAGAAAAACTACTACTGTCAACCAGGGATCGGTCATCTGCCTTAAAGCTGTGGTGGTAGAATTACCTCCTTTACAAACCAATTATTGCTGCTAACACTGCTAATGCTAACAGAGCTAATGCTAACACTGTAAATGCTAACACTAAAGCTCCTCTCACCTGCGTGTTCCAGCGTTGGACAGGCCACCATCAGAGTCACTGTGATTGATGGCTGCTGTCCTCTCTGGGGGGGGTGGTGGACCCAATGGGGGATCAGAGGAGGTGGGTGTTGGCGGGCCCGTCAGCCCGTTCGTCATTGGCTGAGCAGCGTAGGAGGGCGGGGTTTGGCTTGGGCCTTGATTTCAGAGGAGTTAGTAATTATTACACAGACAGCTTATCAATGATCACCAGAGTGAAATATAAACAGACAGAAAGATGATTGGTGGATGGATGTTTGATGAACAGGCTATAGATCATACAATGTGTGAGTTTAATTCTCTGAAGACATGAAACGAAGCAGAAACCTGAGTAACGTGACTGGATATGTGATGGATTAAATGATAAGACACTAATGTAAAATCCTTGAACGTAGTGTTTCTAACTAAAGCAGATGGGTCGTCTTTCTGACCTGCCGTGCTGCCGTTGGCGTCCAGCGTTCGGCTGTAGGTGAGGTGTGTCGGGCCGCGGTTCACGTTGGGGGGTAGGGGGGCTCAGTGGGAGTCTGTGGCTGTTGAAGAGGTACAGAAGTCAGATACGGTTGTTGAATTTATACAGGCTCACTGTTGTAGGATAGAATTTGTTAGACTATATACCGTCTCCAGACTCAGTTTGGGACACCCATCCGGGTTGTAAAGCATCGGGTATCCTCTCCTCAGCACCACGTCCACACTCTGACCCATCAGCACCGACTTCAGCATCTCCACCACCTCTTTGTGGGAGCGACCCAGCACACAGCTGTCGTTGATGTGGACCAGGATGTCCGCTGGAGGACCACAGAGCAGGACACACAGTCACTATACTGCTTATTCATATCATAATCTGACACAATCTCGTTGACCTCTGAGGGTGAGATGGACCTCTCAGGTTGGAGTCCTGGCAGCAGTAATGTGGTGATGTTGGACTACGATCCAACCGTAGAGCAACACATTAAGACCGAATGTCCAACCTGGTCTCTGAATACCAGGTCTCATATGTCTGAAGGTCTCTGTCATGTCTGATGTTTAGCTGTTGTCGTCCATGTCGGTGTGTCGTATAGTTTTGTGGGTTTGAGTCTCCTTCGTAGGGAAACAGAGTTTGTCCGCTCTGAACAAACTGAGCTGTGTTACTGGAGGGCATGGATGTACTCATGAGGAAGTATTTGTATTGTCTACATCTGTATGTTACTGTGTTGTACTGGCCATGAAAACTGTGGAGCAGCTAATCTACCTCAGAACCCGGTTCGGCCAACCAGGACTTTTACTTTCTGTGTTCAGACAGGAAGTGAAGTATTACAGATTACATCTGAACTGTTTGTGTTGATGTGTCCCACCTGTACGTTAGCTGTAAGCTAACTAGCAACAACCTGGAGTTTCTGAGTGTGTTGTTGTTACTCTCCTGTTTCATTAAGCTGAAGGACGTACAGACGTTTATCTTTCCAACTGAAACGCTGTCGACCTGAGAAAATGTGGTTTGTTCTGCAGATATCAAAATAACTTTATTCATATTTTAAACATCCTTTTTCTCTGCAGCTGAACAGTGTTTCTGCTGCTCGTTGAAACTCTACTCCCTTTCCCAGGAGACTGTGTGTGTGTGTGTGTGTGTGTGTGTGTGTGTGTGTGTGTGTGTGTGTGTGTGTGTGTGTGTGTGTGTGTGTGTTGTGTGTGTGTTTCACATTCCTGACTATTTATCCTCAGTGCACGTGAGCAGGTCTGACAGTGTGGGAGAGAAAGGAGACTGTGTGTCGGACAGATTAAAGAATGTGTGTGTGTGTGTGTGTGTGTGTGTGTGTGTGTGTGTGTGTGTGTGTGTGTGTGTGTGTGTGTGTGTGTGTGTGTGTGTGTGTGTGTGGATTAGTTGTAGATCATGAGATTGTGTCGCTGGTTCTCAGGTCTTTATTTTTCTCAAACAGCATCATAATCCTCCAGAGAGCGAGTTTGTATTTAAACCTCTGCCTCTGTTTCATAACAACTAAATATATGAAATGTATCTCAGCATCCAGTCTGAATGTGTATTCACAACAATAACAATGCTGTTAATAACGAAGTTTAGTTTAGAACCCTCGTCTCAGCAGACAGTATTGATCCGTCAATCTGTTTGACAAGTAAACAAAAAGAACCGGATTCATTTGGAAACAATTAATAAATAAACTGCTGTGATGATGGAACAGAAAGTTCAGACAAGGTAGAAAAGTAAAATTCATCTTTATGTACATGAGCAGGTGTGTTTTTAAAGAGGTCAGACTGGAGTTTAACTCTCAGGACCTGTTGAGGTAACGGTGGTCTGACCATTGATCAACATCACCTGTGAGACCTGCAGAGCTTCATGGTTGTAGTGGAGTGAATGCATGATTAGTTTGAAGCTCACAGGTTAATGAACAAAAGCACAGGAAGGGACTTTTGTTTACTCAGTTCATCCCGAAGACAGAACCTTTTACCTGAAAGGAGGCTTTGCCTTAAAGGCTAAAGTCAGGGAACAATTTAGTCCTGTGAATTGTCTCCACCACAAACCACAAGATAAAACTGCAAACAGGTGGGACACTGTGCACCTGTACGAACCCTATGGCTCTGTTTAAGTCCTGTCAGTACTCAATATTAATAAAAGTAGTAGCAGTATATCAGAATTATCCGCAGTAGTGTCAGTAGTATTAGCAGTAGTATCAGTAGTACATACAATATCAGTACCTGTGTTTAGTGCTGGTGGTGCTCCAGGTGAGACACTGTACACCTGTACAAATGATCTGGGTCTGTTTAAGTCATGTCAGTACTCAGTACAGTAGTAGTCAGTAGTAGTAGCAGTAGTATCAGCAGAAGTATCAGTAGTATAAATAGTGGTAGTACCTGTGTTTAGTGCTGGTGGTCCTCCAGGTGTGACACTGTACACCTGTAGGAACTCTCTGGGTCGACTTCCTCCAACGATGTTGAAGCCGAAACCTCGAGGGCCTTTAGAGAGCCGGGTGTGGATGGAGTAACCCTTCAGCTGGCTCGGCTGCTCGGTGAACTCTGGGACTGAGACAGAGACCAGGTGGGTGAGAGGACAGGTGAGGACAGGTGAGGACAGGTGAGGACAGGTGAGGACATTTTAGGTTTACAGTGTTCCTCCAGTGAGTCCCTTCATACAGTAGTTGTTGTTGTGAGAGACAGAGGTGGACATATCCTGACTTTCAGTCCAGAAACACTGGATCCTACATTTCCCATAATGCAGCTGGTCCCAGTCTTACATTAGAGTTGGTAAACAGCTTTCAAACTCCACACCTACAATACGAAGAACTTTTACTTGAGTAAAAGGAAAAGCACAACAAAGTAAAACTACATCAAGTAAAACTCCTGAATTCATAATCCTAAAAGTACACAAGTATTAACAGCAAAATGAAGTTAAGATCTCAAAAGTTGAAGTACTTTTCATCATTCGAATGTGTAAGCAGCGTTTTATTGCTGGAGCTGTTGCAGTATTTGAGTGATGTACTTTGTTATATTATATACAAACTAATTACAACGTCAAGTTGAAGATTCTACTGAGAGTAATTATGAATATTATTATTATTTAGTATTATTATTATCAATAGTATTTTGATTATTATATGATAAACATACTACAGTAGTAGAAGAAGAGTAGAATAAAGCTAACAGGATGTTAAAATGTCTGTGAGTCTTTGCTGCCTCCTGCTGGCAGATAATGTCAAAATAAAAGTCCTCTACACTCAAACAGTCTGATCCTCAGCAACAATTTTCAAAATAAAAGGAAATGTTTGTATTCAGTGCTGTGAAGTCAAATAGAAATAATGATAAATGAATGAACTAAAACACAAAAATAAAATAAACCGAGAAATAAATTAATTAATTTACTTAATATTGTAAAGTCTGATTTAAAACAAATTAAAATAAATAAGTGAGTTCAAGTCCACTCAGTGATTTTGGTTTTATCATTAATCAATCAACCAATCCGACAGATGATCAATTAATCAATCAGACAAACAGACTCACGTTCTGTGAAGGGACTCGTCTCTTTGTTTTGAGTTCGAGGATCCAGCCAGCTGGTCGTCTTTGCCTTATGACTGAAAGAGTGACATCATCATCATCATCATCATCATCATCATCATGAGTCTAATATAAATACATCCACAGTCAGAATGAATCCTGGGTAATGTAGGAACAATGGAACTCATCACCACCTGGTTTGGCACTTTAAAAAAAGTTCCCTTTAACAAATAAACTCAGCGATGATGTCACTGTTGAGTCTGATGTCAGACTTTGCAAGTTAAAGAAAACTTACTCATTAAAATTATATAAAAATATAATATAATATAAATATCATTTAAATAAATTCACCCATTTATTATTATTATTATTATTATTTATTTATTAGTTCATTCATATAAACCAGACTCCATAAACAAACAGAACATTTTAGGTTTTGTCATCATTAAAGAGTCCAATTAAACTGATAATTGATTTTAATTAACCAATCAATGTGCAGTGTCAGTTCTTACTCGATGTAGTACGGCTCTCCTGAATCACTGAACGCCAGCTCCCAGTTATCAGGCAGCGGACCTCCTCCTCCTCCTCCTCCTCCTCCTCCTCCTCCTCTCCCCACTCCTCTTCCTCCTCCTCCGTTCTCCGTTCCCTCCCGACTCCCCACAGCCGACTCCCACGATTGGCTGAGAGGCAGTATGGTGGGCGGGACTCCAGCCGAACCTGCTGTGACGGACAGAGTGTGTGTGAGTCTTTAATGAGCGCACACACACACACACACACACACACACACACACACACACACACACACACACACACACACACACACACACACACACACACACACACACACACACACACACACACACACACACACACACACACACACACACACACACACACACACACACACACACACACACACACTCACACACACACACACACACACACACACACACACACACACACACACACACACACACACACACACACACACACACACACACACACACACACACACACACACACACACACACACACACACACACACACACACACACACACACACACACACACACACACACACACACACACACACACACACACACACACACACACACACACACACACACACACACACACACACACACATACTCACACACACACACACACACACACACACACACACACACACACACACACACACACACACACACACACACACACACACACACACACACACACACACACACACACACACACACACACACACACTCACACACACACACACACACTGCACACACACTGTACTTTTAACACAACACACACACATAATGTAATATACTGTAATGTAATGTAATAATGTAATGTAATAATGTAATGTAATGTAATAATGTAATGTAATGTAATGTAATAATGTAATGTAATGTAATGTAATGTAATAATGTAATGTAATGTAATGTAATAATGTAATGTAATAATGTAATGTAATAATGTAATAATGTAATGTAATGTAACAAATGTCTAATAATTTGCAAATGTGGTCAACAATAACAAAACATCCTTTTCTCATAAACGTCCTCATAATTCAACATGTCCTCACTTTTAAAAACTGTCCTCACACTTAAATAAGCACTTATTATAAAGTGTATATTAATACATTAATAAGACTTTCACAGCAGCTTCCTGATTCAAACACTGGATCTCCTGATCTACCTGACAGTGCTCTGTCCTCCTCACTGTTGTCTCCTTCCTCCACAGCCTTCTCCAGGTTACTCAGAGACTTGCTTCTGGTCCTGAAGTTCCTCAGAAGGTTCCGGTGCTCCTGGTACGTGATTGGTGGACTCTCCGGACCGATGTGGACGGGGCGGGGCGTCCCGTAGTAGTTCCCTGTGATTGGACGGCCAGAAAAGGAACAAAATAATACTTCTGAGAGTTTGAAGATTGTGACATTTTAACACGGTAAATCATAATATAATATATAATAATAATAATAATAATATTAATGTAGTCCATCATTGTGAAGGTTGGTAATCAGAGAGGAAGAGGAAGTGATCAATGATGGAGAAAACTATTCCACCAAGTTACGAACACAAGTAAGATTTAAATTAAAATATAAAATACTTTTTCTTTAAAGTAGGAAGAAAACAGAATCTTATCAAAACAGAAAAAAGAGAAACTAAAATAAATAAAAACGGGAGACACAAAAATTATTTATAAAAGATAAATATGAAAACATATAATTATAAATGATAATTGTGGAAATCATTTTATTGTGTTTTGGACTGTTAAAGTGTTTGAGATCATAAATCAGGATTAAAGTCAGTTTGAGATTTAAACGACCAGACTGATTATATTAATTATTTTAGTCCATTTCCTGTTTTATTTTGAAAGTTGCTGTCCTCATGTGTCATGTTTGGCCGTACTTCCTGCCTTTATCTTCCTCCCACCTGTGTTTCATGAGTTGATTCTCTCTCGTCTGTTTCTACTTCCTGTTCCTGGTTTCTAGTTGTTCCTCAGTGAGTTTTTTATATAATTTACTAATAAAGGATTTTAATCATAATTAATCATAATCTCCTGTTTTTAAATGACTTACTGATTAAAGTTTCTCTCCAGATTAAATCGTTGTACTTGAACTCACATTTGTCACGTTTTAGCAGAAGCTCAGAGATCAGGATGAACGGAGGTATTTATGTGAATTCAGTTTCTATTTCCGTCTCATTAATCCGTCAGATTAAAGGTCCACGGATTAAACACACAAGATCCTCTTTTCCTCCCAAATACTGTTCAACGTCCCTGACTCATCACATTCAGACTGTATCACCACCGTCATAGAGACAGGTACATACATGACCTTTGACCTCCCCAGCATTAACAGCAGTGAGCTGCTGTAAACAAATTGTTTCCCTCCCTCAGGGAGTGAAAACACTATGTTTTAATGTTTTTTATTTTTTATTATTCGTCTCTCACGTCCCTCTGTGAAAACATGTTCAGAATAAAAAGTCATATTATCTTTCTGTAAAAAAAGCCTGGACATCGTGATGATGTAACTTTCCCCGACTCTTTAAAAACGCTCTGTCTCTCTGTAAACAACATGTGTCATGTGACAGCGTGGTATTAAAGGGACAGAGCGCAGGTGCGTTTGATTCTCGTACCTTTGAACTTGCCGCTCTCAAGCAGAGCTCCAGACTCCTCCAGAGAGAAAAACTCCTCGATGGACACAAAGTTGTAGTCCACACCTGAGATCTCTCCATCCCGAGGCTGCCTGGTCGTACCTGTGGGGACGGACACAGTGATGTCATCAGAGAGGGACAGAGCCATAGTCCCGTTACAGGAACACAGAGAGGTGATTATTCTGAATGTAAATACATGGAAATCAGATGGAACAGGACTTTAGAGTAAAGAGGTCTCACTCCGATGGTTTGTGCTGAGGCCAAAACGTGAACATTCCACACACACACTGTTTAAATACCTCGAACATGAGTGTAGTCCACTTCCTGTAATCATTAACAGACTCTTTGTTTAAATTCAAAGGACAGAAACCTGCAGCTGCTCAGGTTGAACTTTGACCTTCAGGTCTAAGATTAATTTAAAGGAACAAACCGCAGTTTTATTTCACGTTTTCACCACAAATTCAATATTTCAACATCCAAATGATCAAAACTGAGTCTCTTCAATTTTATTTTACTTTTATTACTTTTATTTAACAGACTGTGTGTGTGTGTGTGTGTGTGTGTGTGTGTGTGTGTGTGTGTGTGTGTGTGTGTGTGTGTGTGTGTGTGTGTGTGTGTACAGGTGTGTCTTACAGGGAACAGCTCGCAGGTACAGGTTCTCTCTGATGAGCTGCTGCAGCTGACTGTCCATGGAGCCCGGAGTGAAACACTTACTGAGGTACAACCTGAGGTCCTTACAGAGGGACGACCCTGAGGGACAGAGGACATGATGTCACAGTGATGTCATTACAGAGGGACGACCCTGAGGGACAGAGGACATGATGTCACAGTGATGTCATTACAGAGGGACGACCCTGAGGGACAGAGGACATGATGTCACAGTGATGTCATTACAGAGGGACGACCCTGAGGGACAGAGGACATGATGTCACAGTGATGTCATTACAGAGGGACGACCCTGAGGGACAGAGGACATGATGTCACAGTGATGTCATTACAGAGGTTTTTAATCCCACCTCAGCCTAATTAAATTCTAGGGCTGCAACTAATAAACATTTTCATCACTCTGCTGATTATTTTCTTCAATAATTCATGAATAATTTCATCTATAAAATGTCTAAAAATATTTAATGTCTATTTAATATGACTTATTATGACATCCTGTTTTATCTGTCAAAATAAAAGCAGAAAACCTTCACAGGTGAAAACAGGAAATGTTTTGAATTTTTGCTTGAAAAATGAAATGAAAATGAATCAACGTCTTGATAAAGTCCATGGTGTAACTGAAGAAGCTTCAGATGTGAGCAATGAAGATGAAACAATAAGAGAACATCAAACATAAATAATTAAAAAGATTTAGGTGTTTATCATGTGATCTCACCTGGTGAGACAGTCTTGATTCTGATTGGATGAGGACAGGAGTTGAGGACTCCTCTGACATCGCCGAGGGTCATCCCTAACACAGGTGTCCCCCCTATTTCTAGGATGATGTCGCCCACAGTGGCCCCGCCCCCGTGGGCCGCGGTGACGAATGGGAACTCGCCGTAGTCTGCCCCGCCCCCGATGGCCAGTCCGAGCTCTCCAGAGCCGCCGCCCAGCGGGACAAAGCTCTCCTGCACCTGAAGACGGACATGAGAACAGGAAGTCAGCTGACTGTGACTTGTTTTCACTGAGGTCAGCTGACCTTTACATGTTTTCCCTCAAGGTGTTAAAAAATGAATGGTTACCTTAATAAAGGCCAGTGCAGCTTCTTCATCTTAAGACGGACAGACATGGCAGCCGAGCTGCAGACAGGAAGAAACAGAGACACCTTTAGACACCCTAAACACCTGGTCACACCTTCAAACACCTTTAGCAGACACAAGAAAGACACCTTTAGACACCCTAAACACCTGGTCACACCTTCAAACACCTTTAGACACATTTAGACACATTTAGACACCTTAAACGCCTGTTCACACCTTAAGACACCTTAAGACACCCTTAAACACAGTGACCCTTAAATATACTTTCACATCTTCAGACACCCTTAAACATCTGTTCACATCTTCAGACACCCTTAAACATCTGTTCACATCTTCAGACACCCTAAACACCTGGTCACAACTTAAACACCTTTAGTTCACACCTTAAAAACACCTTCAGACACCCTTAAACATCTGTTCACACCTTCACCTTAAGACACCCTTAAACGCCTGTTCACCCTTTTAGACACACCCTTAAACATCTGTTCACACCTTCAGACACCTTTAGACACCCTTAAACACAGTGACCCTTAAATATGCTTTCACATCTTCAGACACCCTTAAACACCGGTTCACACCTTTAGACACCCTTAAACATCTGTTCACACCTTTAGACACCCTTAAACAACTGTTCACACATTCAGACACCTTTAGACACCCTTAAACACCTGGTCACACCTTCAAACACCTTTAGACACCCTTAAACACCGGTTCACACCTTCAGACCCTTAAACACCCCACACCTTAAAACACCGGTTCACACCTTAAGACACCCTTAAACATCTGTTCACATCTTCAGACACCCTTAAACACCTGTTCACACCTTCAGACACCCTTAAACACCTGTTCTCACCTTAAGACACCCTTAAACATCTGTTCACACCTTCAGACACCCTTAAACATCTGTTCACATCTTCAGACACCCTTAAACATCTGTTCACATCTTTAGACACCCTTAAACATCTGTTCACACCTTCAGACACCCTTAAACATCTGTTCACACCTTTAGACACCCTTAAACATCTGTTCACATCTTCAGACACCCTTAAACATCTGTTCACATCTTCAGACACCCTTAAACACCTGTTCACACCTTTAGACACCCTTAAACATCTGTTATCACCTTCAGACACCCTTAAACACCTGTTCACACCTGCAAACGTCCTATGTTGGAGTATTTATTACTTCCTGAGGAGAAAGCAGAGGGAGAGCGTCTTACTAAAAGAATAACTTTAGTATTTTTTAACCTGGACTCTGAAGGAATCTCTTTTCATGAGAAGTCTCGTTCTGCCTTCTCAACGTAAACGTCGGCCGTACAGAGTTTGTTCTGTCAGAGAAAAGAGTCACTTTTTAAATACTAAATAAGGTTTATTTCCATAACGACAGACACATACAATAATATTATTCAGAGTGGAAACAAGCAGCTCTTTTATCAGACGTTTGTTACTCTGAAGCTGCTTCCTTCTCCTTCATTACTGGTTTAAAACACGGTCGTCCTCATTAGTCACTTAGACACAAGGACATGAGACAACCTAATGAGGACGCTTCTCTATCTCCTCACTACCTAACTAGGGGGCACCTTTACCTCCTTGCTTCCTCACTAGGAAGCTCCCTCACCCCTAACTAGGACCCTTCTTTCCCTCCTTGCCTCTCGATCTAACTGAAGCTCCTCCTCTTCAGAACCAGACCCTACAGACAGGGTTTTTGTTCTGATGGTGGATTTAACTGGTCTCCTAGCAACAGAAACATTTAGAAATGAAATGTTGAATCAGCAGAGAACCGTTCTGTATTCTCATCCTGTTTGGGATCAGTTCCTCCGTCAACTCATCCTCTCAGTCTCACACAATGGCAGATGGTGGCAGACCGCAGGGAGCAACACACACACACACACACACACACACACACACACACACACACACACACACACACACACACACACACACAATATCACACATTATCCACAAATTTACACACAAACATAAATACATGCAGAACATCCTCTGACACCATTTCCGTTATACACACTCAGACCCACACACACACACACACACACACACACACACACACACACACACACACACACACACACACACACACACACACACACACACACACACACACACACACACACTGCTAGACGGCGTACATTAAATATGGATGAGCATATGTGAAGGTGGGAGTCAGAGAAGAAACAAACAACAAACGTCTCCGAGCAGCGATTCAAACCACCTGAGGCCTTTAACGTGGACCCTAACCGAGGAAACAGGAGGTAAAGAAGCTTCCTAAGGAGGCAGGAAGTAAAGAAGCTTCCTAAAGGAGGCAGGAAGTAAATAAGCTTCCTAAGGAGGCAGGAAGTAAAGATGCTTCCTAAGGAAACAGGAGGTAAAGAAGCTTCCTAAGGAGGCAGGAAGTAAGAAGATGCTTCCTAAAGAAACAGGAGGTAAATAAGCTTCCTAAGGAGGCAGGAAGTAAAGATGCTTCCTAAGGAAACAGGAGGTAAATAGAAGCTTCCTAAGGAGGCAGGAAGTAAAGATGCTTCCTAAAGAGGCAGGAGGTAAATAAGCTTCCTAAGGAGACAGGAAGTAAAGATGCTTCCTAAGGAAACATGGAAATAAAGAAGCTTCCTAAGGAGGCAGGAAGTAAAGATGCTTCCTAAAGAGGCAGGAAGTAAATAAGCTTCCTAAGGAGGCAGGAAGTAAAGATGCTTCCTAAGGAAACAGGAGGTAAATAAGCTTCCTAAGGAGGCAGGAAGTAAAGAAGATGCTTCCTAAAGAGGCAGGAAGTAAATAAGCTTCCTAAGGAGGCAGGAAGTAAAGATGCTTCCTAAGGAAACAGGAGGTAAATAAGCTTCCTAAGGAGGCAGGAAGTAAAGATGCTTCCTAAGGAAACAGGAGGTAAAGAAGCTTCCTAAGGAGGCAGGAAGTAAAGAAGCTTCCTAAAGAGGCAGGAAGTAAATAAGCTTCCTAAGGAGGCAGGAAGTAAAGATGCTTCCTAAGGAAACAGGAGGTAAATAAGCTTCCTAAGGAGGCAGGAAGTAAAGATGCTTCCTAAGGAAACAGGAGGTAAATAAGCTTCCTAAGGAGGCAGGAAGTAAAGATGCTTCCTAAGGAGGCAGGAAGTAAAGATGCTTCCTAAGGAGGCAGGAAGTAAATAAGCTTCCTAAGGAGGCAGGAAGTAAAGAAGCTTCCTAAAGAAACAGGAGTAAATAAGCTTCCTAAGGAGGCAGGAAGTAAAGATGCTTCCTAAGGAAACAGGAGGTAAATAAGCTTCCTAAGGAGGCAGGAAGTAAAGATGCTTCCTAAGGAGGCAGGAGTAAAGATGCTTCCTAAGGAGGCAGGAAGTAAAGATGCTTCCTAAGGAAACAGGAGGTAAATCCCTAAGGAGGCTTTCCTAAGGAAACAGGAAGTAAAGAAGCTTCCTAAGGACAGGAAGTAAAGATGCTTCCTAAGGAAACATGGAAATAAAGAAGCTTCCTAAGGTAGTAAAGTGTGTCTCATACCTGTGTTGCTGTGTGTGTGTGTGTGTGTGTGTGTGTGTGTGTGTGTGTGTCCTGTGTTGCTGTGTGTGTGTGTGTGTGTGTGTGTGTGTGTTGTGTGTGTGTGTGTGTGTGTGTGTGTGTGTGTGTGTGTGTCGTACCTGTGTTGCTGTGTGTGTGTGTGTGTGTGTGTGTGTGTGTGTGTGTGTGTGTGTGTGTGTGTGTGTGTGTTGCTGTGTGTGTGTGTGTGTGTGTGTGTGTGTGTGTGTGTGTGTGTGTGTCGTACCTGTGTTGCTGTGTGTGTGTGTGTGTGCGTGCGTGTGTGTGTGTGTGTCGTACCTGTGTTGCTGTGTGTTCAGTGTCTCAGTGTTTCTGTCTCTCTTCCTGTTTCCCCCCCCTCCCCCTCTCTGATTGGTCGGGTCAGAGTCCACCGTGTGATGTCATCAGTGTGTTGAAGGAGTGGACGTCTTTTCTCCTCATGTTCTGTTTGAATCCCCGTCAATAGAAACGTTTAGATCTCAGACCTGTGACCTCAGCGAAGCGACAAACAGAGACCACTACGGCCGTCTCTGATTGGCTCTCACGCTGCTGTCAGTCATGACATCACTGGTACCATAAATGTGTGTTTAAAGGTGCAGCAGCGGTTCTATATATCTCTGTGACGTGTTCTACTACGGCTCTGAATAATTAGTATCAGCCAATCAGCAGCAGGGGGCGTGTCCAGGAGGCGTGTCCAGGAGGCGTGTCCAGGAGGCGGGCGGACATCAGTATTTGTTTGAGTTTAAATATAAACAATCTCCCTCCAGAATCAGACTCCAGATTTAAAGCGACACTTACTGACCGGCGGTAGAAGAAGAAGCCCAGTGAATCGGCTGAGAGCTGCTTTTAACATTAATAAACAATATAACCAACCTCTAGTGGACTGCAGCCAGAAACATCAGCTGCTGATTGGTCTCCTAAAACAACACAGTACACCATACCAGTACACCATACCAGTACACCATACCAGTACTGAGGGTTGGAGAGGAGACTTCTCTTTGTTCTCTGTCCCACTGAATGTAACCTACATCCATCCTGTGTGTGTGTGTGTGTGTGTGTGTGTGTGTGTGTGTGTGTGTGTGTGTGTGTGTGTGTGTGTGTGTGTGTGTGTGTGTGTGTGTCTCTAATGAGGCTGCAGATCTTCAGACTGAAACACAGCAGTGATGACAGTCAAACTGGGTGAACTGGGAGGAAACCAGTGAAATCTGGAGCAGAGCAGCAGTTCATGTTGCTGTCGCTGCAGAGATCAGCGATGAAGATGATGAAGATGAAGATGAAGGGTTCAGAGTGTCACATTCACTTCCTGTCAATCAACTCATTGATCAATAGACTGATTATAATACCTTCATCTGTACTTTATCATGTATAACTAAACATCATGTAAAGTCTTCATGTGTGTGTTGAAGCTGTGGGGTTTATGTGGTTCAGTAGAAAGTAGCTCCACTGTGTACTTGGAGGTTATAAAGAGTACTTGCGTAGTATTTAAGTGCAGTACTTGAGTAGAAGTACTTCATTACTCTCCTCCTCAGTGATGTTCCAGATGTTCCAGATGTTCAGCTGATGACACAGAGACGTTCTCCTCCAGACTCACGGCTCTCGTCTCAAACACAAACAAACATCGACTCACCAGCTCCTCTGGGAGTTGTAGTCTTGTAGTCTTTCACATCAAAGACCTGAACCTGATGAGCTGTAAACCGGATTCTGCTTCAGAGCAAACGGAGCGTTTGAGGTGAAGGAAGAGCTCAGAGGCCTAAACCTGACCTCAACACCAGGACCTGGTCCATAGAGGTCCTGGTCCAAAAGGTCCCTGTTCATAGAGGTACTAGTACATAAAGGTCCCAGTTCATAAAGGTCCCAGTCCAAAGGTCCCAGTCGATAAAGGTCCCAGTCCAGTCGATAAAGGTCCCTGTTCATAGAGGTACTAGTACATAAAGGTCCCAGTTCATAAAGGTCCCAGTCCAAAGGTCCCAGTCGATAAAGGTCCCAGTCCATAGAGGTCCCAGTCCATAGAGGTCCCAGTCGATAAAGGTCCCAGTCCATAGAGGTCCTGGTCTATATCGTCCATGTAACCAACACGTTACACACCTCATACCCTCCTCTGGTTCTTCAAGTCTTCCTGTGTTAAAGCTGCATTCTCTCTGCTGTCCACCAGGGGGCGACTCCTCTGGTTGTATAGAAGTCTATGAGAAAATGACTCTACTTCTCTCTTGATTTATTCCCTCAGTAAACATTGTAAACATGAGTTTATGGTCTCAATCTCTAGTTTCAAGTCTTCTTCAATACAGCATGATGTTCATTTAGTAAATGATGCTCCATTTAGAGTCAAACAGACCATAAAGCAGGGGATGCTTTAGGGCGGGGCTACACACTGATTGACAGGTCGTCACCAGAGACTGGAGTATTGTTATGAGGAAGTACTTTGTGTACTACATGGAACAGTTTATACTTCAAGAACAAGTATGAGATTTAGAACGAACAGTGACTCTTATTCTCTGCTCTCAGAGGTCAAAGGTCACTGACAGGAGGGGGGGCATGTGAGCCATGAAGATGATGATGATGATAAAGATGATGATGAAGATGATGATGAAGATAAAGATGAAGATGATGATGAAGATGAAGAGCAGTTCTGTGTTGTTGTTTCCTGTCCTGGTGACGCTGAGTGTCTCTGACATCATCTGTCAGCTCTGATGATGTCATCGTTCTTCCATGTTTATATTCTTCTGTTTATTATTATAATACTATATATATATATATATATATATATATATATATATATATATATATATATATATATATATATATATATATAGTATTATCAGTCACCTCTAGTTTGTTTTAATTTCAGAACAAAAGAAAAACAAATCAAAGGAGACGTCTTCAATTTGTTTGTTTGGTTCGACCTGATCCAGACCTGATCCAGACCTGATCCAGACCTGATCCAGACCTGATCCAGACCTGAGGTCCAGATCTGATCCAGACCTGTTCTTCATCCAAGAACCTTCCTGATCCAGACCTGATCCGTTCTTGTGAACATCAGAGAGCTGCAGGTCTCAGATCAGATGTGGTTGTTTGTTCTCTAAATGTTGACTCTGTTCTTCATCACGTTCCTGAAGGAACCTTCCTGCTCTTTAACTCCTGTTCTCCTCTGTGTTCTCTCTCTGTGTTCTCCTCTCTCCCTCTGTGTTCTCTCTGTGTTCTCCTGTGTTCTCTCTGTGTTCTCCCTCTGTGTTCTCCCTCTGTGTTCTCTGTGTTCTCTCTCTGTGTTCTCCCTCTGTGTTCTCCCTCTGTGTTCTCCTGTGTTCTCTCTGTGTTCTCCCTCTGTGTTCTCCCTCTGTGTTCTCCCTCCCTCTGTTCTCCTCTGTGTTCTCCCTCTGTGTTCTCCTCTGTGTTCTCCCTGTGTTCTCTCTCTGTGTTCTCTCTGTGTTCTCTCTGTGTTCTCCCTCTGTGTTCTCCCTCTGTGTTCTCCCTCTGTGTTCTCCTCTGTGTTCTCCCTCTGTGTTCTCCTCTGTGTTCTCTGTGTTCTCTCTGTGTTCTCCCTCTGTGTTCTCCCTCTGTGTTCTCCTCTGTGTTCTCTCCCTCTGTGTTCTCTGTGTTCTCCCTCTGTGTTCTCTCCTCTGTGTTCTCCCTCTGTGTTCTCTCTCTGTGTTCTCTCTCTCTCTGTGTTCTCTCTCTGTGTTCTCCCTCTCTCCTCTGTGTTCTCCCTCTGTGTTCTCTCTCTGTGTTCTCCCTCTGTGTTCTCTGTTCTCCCTCTGTGTTCTCCTCTGTGTTCTCTCTCTGTGTTCTCTCTCTGTGTTCTCCCCTCTCATAGCTGTCTTCACGTTACGATATTCAAACAGACTCTTGTTCTTAATGTTTACATCTGAGTTCACTCACGTTAGCATGTTAGCATGTTAGCACGACTTCAAGCCTTAAAGGACAATATGATGTTTATAATAACGACGTTCTGTTGAGTTTTATATCTTTGATGTAGTTTGTTTTTTAATCATTTCAGCACCGTAAAAGGAATTAGTGATGATGTCATCAATGATGTCGTACTGTTTTAAACTGTTTACTTTTACTGCATCACAATGCAACTTATGCTATAACCAGCTCCTCCTGCTCCTCCTGCTCCTCCTGCTCCTCCTCACACTGCTGCCATTCCTCCATCCATTAACTTCCTCTTATCCGGTTCCAGAGGTCCAGAGGGTTCTGGGTCTACGGGGCCTCGTA
>NC_072460.1:27392736-27412736 GCF_027596085.1 Anoplopoma fimbria
AATACCTGAGCTGATGTACTTATTTACTCCACCTCCTCCTTCTTCTCTGACCTCCCATCCTTCTCCTATTCCTCCTTCTCTCTACTCCTTCCCTCTCTCTACTCCTCTCTCTCTCCTCCTCCTTCTCTCTCTCTACTCTCTCTCTCTCCTCCTCCTTCTCTCTCTCTACTCCTCTCTCTCTACTCTCTCTCTCCTCCTCTACTCCTCCTCTCTCTCTCCTCCTCCTCCTCCCTCCTTCCTCCTCAGCAGGTGGAGGCAGAGCTCTGTTTTCAGTCTGAGTGATGACATCATCCAGAGAGGATTACGGGAGATTTATGAAAAAACATCAAAACACAAAAACAGAAAGATGATTTTAGTTTTTTTTTACGATTAACGATTTAACGATTCAACCAAAATATTAAAATTTAACTTTTTCATGAAGATTTATTTTTATTTAATTTAATGACAAACCAACAAAACAGTTCAATCCACCACATATGAATATCTGATGTTTGGTGTATTCATTATATATATATACATATATATATATACTATATATATATATATATATATATGTATATATATATATATTCTTTATATATTTTGTGAACATGAATCTGTAACAATGGATCATATTTTATAAACTGATCACATCATTAATATCTTCAATACAATAAATGGAGTTCAGTTAAAAGTAAAATAAAAACAGAACATGAAAATAGTTCTCATGTCAATGTACTTTATTATTAATGTTACTATAAACCGCTGGTTTTCTCTTGTAATTACTTTGGGAATGTTTTGATTTTATTCTCTTTTCTTTAATATGTTCAAATAACAACAACAATAATAATAATAATAATAATAATAATAATATTCATTTAATCTTCTCTTTCCATTAATAATAATAATAATAATAATAATTATTATTATTATTATTATTATAATAGAAAGAGAAGATTAAATGAAGCCGACTGTTTCTGACAGGAAACAGTAACCTCACTGAGCTTTATTTTGTATTTTCTTTTATAACTGATTTATTTTGTATTTTATTTTGACAGAAACAACAAACGACGGATAGAAAAGACAGAAAGAAGTAAATCCTCTGTGAGAGTCCAGAGGCAGGATTATGAAGGGATTAATATAGGAGCTTAGTCACACACACACACACACACACACACACACACACACACACACACACACACACACACACACACACAACACACACACAGTAACACACACACATATATAGATACATATATATATTTATATATAAATGATGTCATGTTGACATTAGAAACTCGTATTGATCGTCTGATCTCTGAACATGAAGACGATTTATTGATTTCAATTTGGTCCAACAACATATTAAAGTCATGAAGAGATTTGATGAACAATCAGTATCTTATTTTACTGCATTAAATATATATATATATATATATATATATATATATATATATATATATATATATCATCCAGAGAGGATGTATTAGTACCTGAGTAAAATACATTAGTACCGAAAAGAATATATGAGTACCCGAGAAAAATGTATTAGTATCTGACATCAGCAGGTAAAATAAAGATCAAAGAGTCTGAGGCAGAAGCATCACCTTCACTGAGGTCACACACACACACACACACACACACACACACACACACACACACACACACACACACACACACACACACACACACACACACACACACACACAAACACACACACACACACACACACTGTTTTACAGTTTAATCTGCTCGCTGATGAAATCTTCAGGTTCAATTTCAACACAAAGTCAAGAACTGAAATGTTTCTCCTCCTCACCTCCTCCACCTTCATCTCTCCTCCTCACCTCCTCCACCTTTGCCTTCATTTCAGGGTTCCGAGACAGAGTATATGAGGGTCTAAGGACAGAGGAGGTGAGGACAGAGGATGTGAGGGTGTAAGGACAGAGGATGTGAGGGTGTAAGGACAGAGGATTGAGGGTCTAAGGACAGAGGATGTGAGGGTGTAAGGACAGAGGATGTGAGGGTCTAAGGACAGAGGATGTGAGGGTCTAAGGACAGAGGATGTGAGGGTGTAAGGACAGAGGATGTGAGGGTGTAAGGACAGAGGATGTGAGGGTGTAAGGACAGAGGATGTGAGGGTGTAAGGACAGAGGATGTGAGGGTCTAAGGACAGAGGATGTGAGGGTGGACAGGGTGTAAGGACAGAGGATGTGAGGGTGTAAGGACAGAGGATGTGAGGGTCTAAGGACAGAGGATGTGAGGGTCTAAGGACAGAGGATGTGAGGGTCTAAGGACAGAGGATGTGAGGGTCTAAGGACAGAGGATGTGAGGGTGTAAGGACAGAGGACGTGAGGGTCTAAGGACAGAGGATGTGAGGGTCTAAGGACAGAGGATGTGAGGGTCTAAGGACAGAGGATGTGAGGGTCTAAGGACAGAGGATGTGAGGGTGTAAGGACAGAGGATGTGAGGGTGTAAGGACAGAGGAGGTGAGGGTCTAAGGACAGAGGATGTGAGGGTCTAAGGACAGAGGAGGTGAGGGTGTAAGGACAGAGGATGTGAGGGTGTAAGGACAGAGGATGTGAGGGTGTAAGGACAGAGGAGGATGAGGGTGTAAGGACAGAGGATGTGAGGGTGTAAGGACAGAGGATGTGAGGGTGTAAGGACAGAGGATGTGAGGGTGTAAGGACAGAGGATGTGAGGGTGTAAGGACAGAGGATGTGAGGGTGTAAGGACAGAGGAGGGTGTGAGGGTCTAAGGACAGAGGATGTGAGGGTGTAAGGACAGAGGATGTGAGGGTCTAAGGACAGAGGATGTGAGGGTGTAAGGACAGAGGATGTGAGGGTGTAAGGACAGAGGATGTGAGGGTGTAAGGACAGAGGATGTGAGGGTGTAAGGACAGAGGATGTGAGGGTGTAAGGACAGAGGATGTGAGGGTGTAAGGACAGAGGATGTGAGGGTCTAAGGACAGAGGATGTGAGGGTGTAAGGACAGAGGATGTGAGGGTGTAAGGACAGAGGAGGTGAGGGTGTAAGGACAGAGGATGTGAGGGTGTAAGGACAGAGGATGTGAGGGTCTAAGGACAGAGGATGTGAGGGTGTAAGGACAGAGGATGTGAGGGTGTAAGGACAGAGGATGTGAGGGTGTAAGGACAGAGGATGTGAGGGTCTAAGGACAGAGGATGTGAGGGTCTAAGGACAGAGGATGTGAGGGTCTAAGGACAGAGGATGTGAGGGTGTAAGGACAGAGGAGGTCACATGGTTACAGATTGTAAAGCCCTCTGAGGCAAATTTGTAATTTGTGATTTGGGGAATTTCTCCTCCTCACCTTCATCTTCCTCGAGGAAACTGTGAAAGACGGAGGGGTCATAACATCACTGTGCAGCTTGTGACTAGCATTAGCCAAGGTTAGCCAGGGCTAGCCAACATTAGCCAACGTTAGCCAACGTTAGCCAACATTAGCCAACGTTAGCCAACGTTAGCCAACGTTAGCCAACATTAGCCAACATTAGCCAACGTTAGCCAACGTTAGCCAACGTTAACCAGCTACCTCCATAATGTTCCCTGTTGTTGTCAGGAGGAGGTGCTTCATGCTTCTACACATCCTGACCTTCATACTGTCAGTTTTTAAATAAACTACGTTAGCATTTTCAGCTTGTTTAGCTAACAATAAATCATTAACGTTGCTGAGGATAAAGAATCAGCCGTTGAGCTGATATCAAATGTATCCTCATCTTTAGCTTCATGTGTTCTGCTAACAGAGATCTGAGGAACTAAAATCATGTTCTGTTTTATCATCTCTTCCTCATCTCAAACCTTTAAACGTATCGCTGTTCATATAATATCAAAAGTAAACCAGACGGGTCCTTTAAGCTCACGGTCAGAGCCACGACTCTCCTCCATCCTGGTCTCTGTGAACCGTCATGAAGAAGGCCCACCAGGAGATCCTCCACCAGGAGATCCTCCACCAGGAGACTGAAGACCAACGATGTCCACGCTTCATTATGAAACCTGGGGTTAAATAATGGAAATGTTTATTCTATTATTATGAACATTCAGTTTACTGTAAATGTTCATCAGTTTGTTAAAGGTTCATCACTTCTCCATCCTAACGTGGTGAAGGTTTGTTAGGCTTAGCTGGACCAGGGTCCTCCAGAAACAGCAGACGGGTATATGTGGGTCTGAAGAACCAAAGCAGAACCACAGGAGGACTCATGGCCCACCTCAAAGAAGCAGAGAAGGAGACCTGAACCAGAAAAACACCAGGTCTGATGAGGAGGAGGAGCATGAAGCTCCTCAGAGGTAGAGGACCAGGAGAGGATGAGGATGAAGGCTCTTCAGCATCACATGGAGGTCTGGGACGGTCCCTCACATGGAGGTCTGGGACGGTCCCTCACATGGAGGTCTGGGACGGTCCCTCACATGGAGGTCTGGGACGGTCCCTCACATGGAGGTCTGGGACGGTCCCTCACATGGAGGTCTGGGACGGTCCCTCACATGGAGGTCTGGGACGGTCCCTGATGGAGGCAGACCGGATAGTGGTTCAAATTCTTAAAAAGGGTCCAGAGAGTCCAAATATCTGAGTAAACACAGAGTTCCTGAAGGGAAATAGAATCATAATAATCATTTTCCTTCACGTAGTTTTTTGCATTTTGCAGCATTAAAGGTGAAAAAATACACCTGAGGAAATATTATAAATATACATATACGTATATATATACTGACAGAAAACCACAGAAATAAATCACAGGAAATGTTGATTTCCATCCCAGTAAAATAGTTTAAAATTTTCCCTGCAGAGAAATCAAACCCTACATCTTTGTTTTTAGTATATATTTATTAATATTTAATATCTCTGTTCATATAAAACTTGTTTTAATAGTAAAACCTGATTTATTCTCTGTGTGCCTTTAATTCTCCAGCTGACCTCCCCTTTAACACGATGAGCTCTCTGTTTAATCCCCAACCGGGAGGAAGAGGAGAGAGAGAGGGGGAGAGAGGGGGAGGGGGGTGATGTGGGAGAGAGAGAGAGAGAGAGAGATGAACAGATAGATGAAGAGAGAGTCAGAGTCAGATTAGTGAAGCCAAGCTGAAAAAAGAAGCAGAACATTTCTCTCCTCAGATTCTCTGGATTTGTTTTCTCTCCTCCGGTTTTTCTGCAGGATGTAAATCAATGAATCGATGAATTAATGAATTGATCAGCAGAAGAAGAAGAACAAAGAAGAAGAAAAGAGAAGAAGAAGAAGAAGAAGAAGAAGAAGAAGAAGAAGAAGAAGAAGAAGTGGATTAATTAGAATTTCATCTGACATCCTCTCGGCTGAAGAGCTGTGGATGTGTTTGTGTTTGTGGATCAGAGGAATCAGCTGATCGAGTGATCGAGTGATCGAGGTGCGGATCGATTGAAGATGGTCGTCGGGGTTCGGATCAGCTGAGAGAGAAACCAGCGAGATGTTCGAGGAGAGAAACAGAAGTAAGAAATGATCCACTTTGTTTCTGATGATCAACTTTTCAGATTCATTTATTGTTTATGTGTTTAGAATATAAACATCAGAAACATAAAGTTTAAACCTGAACGACGTGAACGAGCTTCTGTCACGTGACATCAATCAGTTATGAGAAGAGATTATCAGAGGAAGCATTTTGAAAATCAGTTCATGAATTCTCTGTTTCAGAGAAAACTATATTTCATTTTCATCTTCACACATCATATGAACATTATAAAGCCAAGGTCACTTACTGAACTATTAGCTTTCAGCCTCATCTCATGGTCTCCTTCAGTGAGGAAGAACCTCCATCTTCTGTTTGTCAGATAATCCACAAAAAACACTGAATCATTATTTAAAATCAATACTCTCCTAAAAGATGATACAAAAATCTAAATGATGTAGAAATGACAGGAGAGTGGACGTGAGTTAATCATTATTCATCGTTAGTAAAGATGCACAAATAATAATTATAATTATAATAATAATAATTACAATTATTATTATTATTGTACTAAATGATAATACTGACCACAATAATAATAATAAGAAGAAGAAGAAGAAGAAGAAGAAGAAGAAGAATGAGTATCTATCTTTGGTCTCCATGAAGAGAAAAATCTGTTGTAATAAAGTATTTCTAATTTGCATAAAATGATAATTTTATGTCAATAAAATAATTTTGAACGTTTTCAATGCAACGTTCTTATTTAAGAAACCTCATTAACAGTGTTGGTCACATGACCACGACAGGTGTGTGACATCATCAGCCTCACTGAGTCACCTGAGCGACCAGCTGATTGGTTCAAAGAGACAGAGAGCTCCGTCTCAGAGGGTTGACGTCTGAGCTGAAGTGAGATCTGAGTGTGAAGGTGTGAGAATGAAGCGTCCTCTGGTCTCAGTCCTCTGAGGGTCAAAGTCTGACGGACACTTTGGAGAACTACTTCCTGTCTCTCAGAGTGACGACGTCCTGAAGGTTCAGGAGGTTTGAGGAGCTCAAACAGGACGAGAGTCATTAAACCAGAGATCAATAATCAATAATCATCATTTCATCAGGAGTCTCAAGAAAAACATTTAAAAAGGAGAAAAACTGTTTAAAAAAGAAAGAAAGAAAAGAAACAGAACTATTTAAGATTTGTCCCTTAAATCAGTTTGAGGTTGAGATCAAACGTTATTGATCCAGATGGAAGTTCACATTCATCAATAATAAAAAACTGTCATAACTGACAGGAGCCTCAGTCAGGTTCCACTGTGACCTTTGACCTCAGTCAGGTCGGAGTTAACGGAGGTCACCACCTCCATCTCTCAGAGTCTGATCCTCCTGCTCGCTCCGTTAAGATGGCCCCCGCGGACCTCCTGATAACGTTGTCATGGAAATGAGCATTAACACATGTGACATCATCGGTTACCATGGCAGCGGAGTTAATCCGCCCTTTTGTTCCATGGAACAAGGATTTATTAGAACTTTATCTCAACCTCAGAGGAACCTTTAAAGGGAGCGACTCAGACAGGAAGTCCTTCATGTGGTTCTGATTCAACTGGTGAAAAGGTTCAGCAGTCTGAGTGTCCTTGAACGCACCAACAGGGAGACACACCATAATATAACATATACTGTGATACATACATTTTTAATGTGATGAAGTGAAAACAATCATCAGGGAAGTTTAGAAATAAACAATAATAAACATCATTTTTTTCGAATATCACATAGAATAACAGTGAATACTGGTGTACCACAGGGCTCCGTACTGGGTCCTCCTCTCTTCTGATTAGAAATGTAAACAAGAAAAACAGAAGAGAAACTAATATCTAAAACCAAATAAAATCAATCTCAAATCTGATGACAGATTTTGTAATCCAAAAGGTTTTTTGTTTTTAATCTTTTGTGCATCATAAATCTGCTTCATGTACCAAAGAAAACGACAAGTTTAAAAACAAGCACAAAAAAATTAAACTAAAGGAAGACGAAGGAGAACGAGTGGACGAGTGAACTAAAGGACTTTAATCTTTTTCAGTCTGTTTGACGCGTCACATTAATAATAGTTAAACCAGAAGCAGCAACAATCTGCCAATTATTCATAATTATTAGATGTTATTAATGTCTAATAAATATATGTTGAACACAACAGAGAGAATCGTCTAACAGATTTGTTTCATCTTTATTCAGAGAATAATAAAGTTAGACGTTTAAATGAACTCGTTAAAGTATAAATATGTCTGTGAGCATTAAACAGACCTGAGATCAGCTCTCAGCTCATTGGGTCAAATCCATTCTGTTTGTTATGGAAAGGTTCTGTAAATGACCACGACCCCTGAACACAACATGACGTGGTGATGATGTCATGTGATTGTGTTTGATGATGAAGAGTCACTGATCATCACTTCATCATCGTAGCACTTATTGTATTCGTATTAGTCTGTTGCACTTATTGTTCTCGTAGTAACTTGCCTCTGCACTATACTTTTGCTCTGGTTTCTGCTTTTAGATGCTTGTTTAAGAAAGGAGATGCACTGATGACTTCTGGTGACTAGTAGTTCTCTTGAATACCTATGTTGAATACACTTCCTGTAAGTCGCTTTGGATAAAAGCGTCTGCTAAATGACTGTAATGTAATGTAATGTGATGTAATGTTTTTTTCGATGGTGGTCTTCTGAAAGAACTGGACCATGGTTCAGTTTAATCCGGACCAAGACCTCCTCTGTTCTTTAGACCAGCTGTTGGTCTGAGGAGGTCTCACACCTCTAATTCTGGTCCTGATTAAACTGGACCAGACGAGAAACAAAAACTACACAGAGGAAAGTCTGAAGATAAAAAGTCTGAAACTAACAGCTGATATCAAACATGAGGATTATTGATTTCAGATTATATCAAACATGAGGATTATTGATTTCAGATTATATCAAACATGAGGATTATTGATTTCAGATTATATCAAACATGAGGATTATTGATTTCAGATTATATCAAACATGAGGATTATTGATCAGAATCAGTATTAACGAGTTCTGCTGCTGAGAGTCTGAGATCTGAGAGAAGAAGAAGAGAAACCAAATGAACTAACGACCTTCCAGCTGGACTGGGCTGGAGGGCAGCGTGACAAACACACACACACACACACACACACACACACACACACACACACATACACACACACACACACACACACACACACACACACACACACACACATACACACACACACACATATACACACACATATATACACATATACACACACACACATACACATATACACACACACACACACACACACACACACACACACACACACACACACACACACACACACACACACACACACACATACACACACACACACACACACACACACACACACACACACACACACACATATACACACACACACACACACATATACACACACACACACATATACACACATATACACACACATATATACACACACACACATGAACAGTTAGAGACAGGGCAGTGAAAAGTAGAAAGTTAACAAGGCGGATGAAGGGTTGTGTGCGAATGATGGGATGCCCTGCTTCACCATCTCACACACACACACACACACACACACACACACACACACACACACACACACACACACACACACACACACACACACACACACTCTCTCTCTCTCTCTGTTGTCATGATGATGTGAGTTGACTCGGGATAATTCGGGGATAATTAGTCGGTTCTTGTCTTCCTGCGGGTGAAGCAGCTCCTCCACAGGAAGAAACAACGTGACCAGCAGTCATGTGACCTGCACTGTTCAAACCTCAGCTGCTGATTGGCTGGATGACAAACCTGCTGGGATGCTGCCAGCTCTGAGTTCAGGAGAGGAAAGACTTTAAAGGACCATTCTGCTGTTTTCATGTGTTCTCTGGTTCCCTCAGTTAGTGTTGAGATGATCGGTCACACCGCAGGAAGGGTTATTTTGAAAGTTATCTTATTGTTGTGTGGTGATGCAATGGCGACGTGTCTCTGGTTCTGGGTAGAAACAGTTTCTACGAACCAAGTGGACCAGAGAGTGTTTCCAGTAAATACACAGAGCCGCTTTCTTTACGGAATGTTGGTCAAACAAACCAAAGACTAAACCCAAACTCACCAGCCAGATTAGTTTTTTAAGGAGAAACATTTGAACTGAGAACAAAAATAACTAAGAAACACCGAGTCGCAGTGAAAGCAGCTCAACCACGTCGCTAACTAAAAATAACGTTCAGCCTTAAATCACACTTCCAGAAATGCACAATGCATTGTGGAGAAACTAATATTTCGTTTAGGCAAAAAATATATTGGTTATGGTTGGAAAAAAGATATTGGTTTCATCAACGTAGCGTAACAACGTAGCGTAACAACGTAGCGTCACAACGTAGCGTCACAACGTAGCGTAACAACGTAGCGTCACAACGTAGCGTAACAACGTCAACTAAACGTAACTTAGTTAGCGTAAACGTAGCGTCACAACGTAGCGTAACAACGTCAACAAACGTAGCGTCACAACGTAGCGTCAACAAAACCAAAACCAGAACAAAATAACAACGTATTGTAACAACATACTTAGTTAGGTTTAGAAAAACGCCAAACTACTTAGTTAGGTTTAGACACAACTACTTAGTAAGACAACTAAACTACTTAGTTAGGTTTAGACTAACAAAACCAGGTAATAAAACTACTTAGTTAGGTTAAACAATAAAACTACTTAGTTAGGTTAAACAATAAAACTACTTAGTTAGGTTAAGACAAGAAAACTAACTAGTTAGTTAAGACAACTACTTAGTTAGGTTTACAACTAAAACTACTTAGTTAGGTTAAGACAATAAAACTACTTAGTTAGGTTAAGACAATAAAACTACTTAGTTAGGTTTAGACAAATAAAACTACTTAGTTAGGTTTAGACAAAGATGGTTGTTTGGGTTTACAGATGTAGTAATCAGATGTAAATCAACATTGACGAGGGATATCTAAGAATTACAGCAGACGCATTATTGTAGTCACATCAACAAACGCTGGATGAGAAACAGTGAACATTCAGTAAACAGATGTAAACAGGCAGTAGATCAATATTGTCCTCATTTTACACCGGAGCTCCCATGAGAAAACTATAAATGTACACAAAGGCCTTATTTCCCATTGACAGTGAACGCGTCTATGGTGCGTTCAGTGCCCACCTCTCTACACCTGCATCATGAACGCAGGCGGCTGCACACAACATCGAGGAAATCACAGCGATGTAATCTCACAGAGCCCTCCATCACTGGGTTTATCTCTGTGTTCAGGGTCCTCAGGTACTAACACATCAATCATGGCCCAGATCACACACACACACACACACACACACACACACACACACACACACACACACACACACACACACCTCACACACACACACACACACACACACACACACACACACACACACACACACACACACACACACACACACACAGATCTAGGTCACAGCTGTTCACTACAATATTTCTGTTTTCACTTCCTCTGGAAACGGTCACATGTTTCCTCCTCCTCTCTTTTCTCTCTTTTCTAGTTTCTCTCCGTCATCCTGTTTCCTCATCGTTCACCTTGATACGATACTCTCCCTCTGAAGTACTGCAATAAAAGTACAAATACCACACTGTGAAAGTACTCAACTACCACTGAATGTCCTGCATTCAAGTAAAAGTGTGTTAGTATTCATCAGCTTAATGTAGTTTGAGTAGTAATATTTAAATAATAAAATAAATAGAAAATACTCCACTTCATGTACAAGTACAAGTCCTGCATCTAGGTAAAAGTATTGTCAGCTAAATGCAAGTAAGGTATTTGAAGTAAAAGTATTGATTGATCAGTAAAATGTTTTTATTATAACTGATGTTTCTGGATTAATATCACTATTAATATTTGTACTTAGTTCCATCTCATAGCTGTCTTCACTCAAGGTCTTGTTCTATTCGTTGCTGTTGTTGAGATCAGCTGTGTGTGTTCATCTTGATTTGTCTCTGAAACTATTTCTATTTGTTCAGATGGATTCAAGTCCAAAAAGTTTAGAAGTGATAAACTCAAAGTATGATATCTGCTGTTCAGTAGAAATGTCTCATTTCATTCTCATATTAGACTTTAACAAAACTAAAGAAACAGAAGTTTTATCCACCTTTGCGGCCGATCAACAGGTAACTTTAAGAAGTGGACTGTAATTATTATTATTATTATAGGTTAAACTTATAGTACTTCCATTTTATTCTATTGTTTGAATAAATGCTCTTTTTAATTTGAAAGGTTCCACATGAATCCACGTTCCTGTTGTCTGTTAATATCAGCTGACAGCCAACAGGTCGATATTGAGATTAAAGTTTTCTCTAAATCTTCATTTGTCTCCAGGTGCTGGTCGTAACGGCTACACTAAAGCAGTGGATGGGGAGGAGGGAGGAGGAGAGGGTGAGGAGGAGGAGGAGGAGGGAGGAGAGGGGGATGGAGGAGGAGACGGACGAGAAGAAGGAGGAGAAGAGAGGGACGCAGAGTGGGATGAGGAGCTGGACGGAGAGAACGAGGGAGGAGTGAGGATGACGAGAACCGACACACTTCACTCAACCACGAGTTCCACCGGGACACAGAGACGGAGAGGACAACACGCTAAGAAACAGGTAAACAACACGCTAAGAAACAGGTAAACAACACGCTAAGAAACAGGTAAACAACACGCTAAGAAACAGGTAAACAACACGCTAAGAAACAGGTAAACAACACGCTATGAAACAGGTAAACAACACGCTAAGAAACAGGTAAACAACACGCTAAGAAACAGGTAAACAACACGCTAAGAAACAGGTAAACAACACGCTAAGAAACAGGTAAACAACACGCTAAAACAGGTAAACAACACGGTAAACAACACGCTAAGAAACAGGTAAACAACACGCTAAGAAACAGGTAAACAACACGCTAAGAAACAGGTAAACAACACGCTAAGAAACAGGTAAACAACACGCTAAGAAACAGGTAAACAACACGCTAAGAAACAGGTAAACAACACGCTAAGAAACAGGTAAACAACACGCTAAGAAACAGGTAAACAACACGCTAAGAAACAGGTAAACAACACGCTAAGAAACAGGTAAACAACACGCTAAGAAACAGGTAAACAACACGCTAAGAAACAGGTAAACAACACGCTAAGAAACAGGTAAACAACACGCTAAGAAACAGGTAAACAACACGCTAAGAAACACACGCTATGAAACAGGTAAACAACACGAAAAACAGGTAAACAACACGCTAAGAAACAGGTAAACAACACGCTAAGAAACAGGTATACAACACGCTAAGAAACAGGTAAACAACACGCTAAGAAACAGGTAAACTACACGCTATGAAACAGGTAAACAACACGCTAAGAAACAGGTAAACAACACGCTAAGAAACAGGTAAACAACACGCTAAGAAACAGGTAAACAACACGCTAAGAAACAGGTAAACAACACGCTAAGAAACAGGTGGTGATGATGGTGATGATGGTGATGATGATGGTGATGGTGATGATGGTGATGATGGTGATGGTGATGATGATGGTGATGATGGTGATGATGATGGTGATGATGGTGATGATGATGATGATGATGATGATGGTGATGATGGTGATGATGATGGTGATGATGATGGTGATGATGGTGATGATGATGATGATGATGATGATGATGATGGTGATGATGATGATGATGATGATGATGATGATGATGATGGTGATGATGATGATGATGATGATGATGATGATGGTGATGATGATGATGATGATGATGATGATGGTGATGATGATGGTGATGGTGATGGTGATGATGATGATGATGATGATGGTGATGATGATGATGATGATGATGATGATGATGATGATGATGATGATGATGATGGTGATGATGATGGTGATGATGATGATGATGATGGTGATGATGATGGTGATGATGATGATGATGATGATGATGATGATGATGATGATGATGGTGATGATGATGATGATGATGATGATGATGATGATGATGATGATGATGATGATGATGATGATGATGATGGTGTTCCTCTTCTTCTTCAGGTCCAGGGCAGTAATCAGGTCCAGCGAGCTCCCAGAGCTTTATACTGTCTGAAACTCAACAATCCAATCAGACGAGCCGCCCTCTCCATCGTGGAGTGGAAGTATCCTTTACTCTGACCAATCAGCTGTCAGCATGTTTATTTTATTAAAACCAGAAATCAAACAAAACTCTAAATCCCAGCAGCCCCTTAGATTCATAAAGTAGCTACACAGACACGTAAAAATAGTGAGTTGGAAAAATGTTATTTATAATTATTAATAATGAATAGTTATTAATAACCTCAAGTTTTCTGTGGTGAAAAGCTGTTTTAAAAAATATTTTTCATCCCAAAAAGAGACTTTAGTTCATATAAATAAAGAACCAACGTTACTCGTTGTCAAGGTCCTCTTTGATCTTCCTCAACTCGTCCCTCAGACCGTTCGATATCTTCATTCTTTTAGCCATCTTGCTAACTGTGTCGCTCTGGGAGTCTCTAAACCGTTTCCTGAGGACGACTCCAACTCCACCAACCACGACCTGGTGAGAACCACCGCACGGAGAACACGTTAACGAGTAAAGAGCAGAGAACCACCGAGAACCACCGCACGGAGAACACGTTAACGAGTAAAGAGCAGAGAACCACCGCACACGGAGAACACGTTAACGAGTAAAGAGCAGAGAACCACCACCGCACGGAGAACACGTTAACGAGTAAAGAGCAGAGAACCACCGCACGGAGAACACGTTAACGAGTAAAGAGCAGAGAACCACCGCACGGAGAAAGAGCAGTAAAGAGCAGAGAACCACGTTAACGAGTAAGAACGAGAGTAAAGAGCAGAGAACCACCACGGAGAACACGTTAACGAGTAAAGAGCAGAGAACACCGTTAACGAGTAAAGAGCAGAGAACCACCGCACGGAGAACACGTTAACGAGTAAAGAGCAGAGAACACGTTAACGAGTAAAGAGCAGAGAACCAACGAGTAAAGGAGAGAACACGTTAACGAGTAAAGAGCAGAACCGTTACGAGTAAAGAGCAGAGAACACGTTAACGACCGACGGAGAACACGTTAACGAGTAAAGAGCAGAGAACCACCGCACGGAGAACACGTTAACGTTTAACGAGTAAAGAACCACCGCACGCAGAGAACACGTTAACGAGTAAAGAGCAGAGAACCACGTTAACGCAAAGGAGAACACGTTAACGAGTAAAGAGCAGAAGAACAGTTAACGAGTAAAGAGCACGGAGAACACGTTAACGAGTAAAGAGAACAGAGAACCACCGAGAACACGTTAAGTAAAGAGCAGAGAACACGTAAAAAGAGCAGAGTTAACGAGTAAAGAGAAGAACACGTTAACGAGTAAAGAGCAGAGAACACGTTAACGAGTAAAGAGCAGAGAACCGTTAACGAGTAAAGAGCGAGAACACGTAAAAAGAGAGAGACACGTTAACGAGTAAAGAGCAGAGAACACGTTAACGAGTAAAGAGCAGAGAACACGTTAACGAGTAAAGAGCAGAGAACACGACGGACGGAGGAACTACTTTGTGTGTGATTGTTGGCGGTGGAAGGACTCAGGTGTTCCTCTCCTCTTATATGAAGTCTGAGGTTCCTCCGTCACGTTATTAGTTATGCTGCTAAATGGTGAAGTAAAGCTTAACATTGGAGGTGATTATGCTAAGCTAGGCTAACCCTGTGATTGACAGGTCTATGATCTGATCTGATCAGTTTCTGCTCTGTTAGTTCATCTTCCTCTCTTCATGTCGCTCCACCTTCAGAGACTCAGGAAGTCGATTCATATCCAAGAGACGGTTCACTGCTCGCTGTGTGTGTGTGTGTGTGTGTGTGTGTGTGTGTGTGTGTGTGTGTGTGTGTGTGTGTGTGTGTGTGTGTTGTTTGTATCTTTTTCATTCTCACACGATCACATGAGAGAAGACAACTACTGCAGATCAGAGGTGGAAGAAGTATTAATACCACAGTGTAAATACTCTGCTACAGTAACAGCTCTGCTTTAAAGGTATAATATCAAAATACACTTAAAGTAACAAAAGTAAAACTGCTCCTCATGCAGAAGAATACATACTGAATCATAATTATTGATGCATTAATGTGTTCATGGCTTTAATGTTGGAGCTCATTTAAATGATGAAATCAGAGAGATGTTTTTCAGTGTCAAAAAATGTTGGAGCAGGTTAGACCAAAACTATAAAAGAATACTCATAAACCATAACTTAGACATATATGCATGTGTTATGGGCAAAGTGAACATTTAAACATAACATCAGCAGGTTAGCGTTGTCATAGAGACGGATGATTGATATCTACTGTTAACTTCCATTATAATGTAAACAAGTGTAACGGTACATGACTGTTGTATGATTCAGGTATTAATACATTACTAACAATGTCATCAATACTTTACTTTTAGTCTGAATCCTTTTTTAGGGACAAATACTGATATCAACTAATCAGTAATGATACTGTGATCAGTACTGATATCAACTAATCAGTAATGATACTGCGTGTATTTAAAGAAACGTGGTTCTCAGCAGCGACGCTACAAAACATGATGATGTATTTATGTAAATATTAATCAGAAACATCAGGTGACAAACATCTAACAGATCAATCAATACATTTACTGTAACTACTTTAAATACTTTAAATACTTTAAGTACATTAAATACTTTAAATACATTCATATAGTTTTACTCCAGTCAGGTTTTGAATACAGGACTTTTACTTGTGTGGTATTTGTACTTATACTGCAATAAAGGTCCTGAATACTTCTTCCACCACTCTGTACTCTGATCAGTACCTGTTTGAAGTAAGTATCCAGAGGTTCTTTAGATCTACAGAGGTTCTAAACGGAACGTGTTCTCTCTGCCCTTCAGGAACAAGTGGAGTACGTGTTCCTCATCATCTTCACCATTGAGACCTTCCTGAAGATCTTGGCCTATGGTCTCGTGATGCACCCGAGTTCTTACATCCGCAACGGATGGAACCTTCTGGACTTCGTCATCGTCATCGTCGGGTGAGAAAACATAAAAAACAGTAGATGTGTTGGTTCTATGTTTAGATATTGGTTCTATCTTTGGATGCTAGTTCTCTCTTCAGTGGTTATCTCTTTAGGTACATGCAGGTTCTCCACTTAGATCTTGGTTCTCTTACAACATTTGTGCTGTCAAAAGAGGCTGGTTCTTATAGACCACAGTTCTCTCTTTAGATCCTGCCTGGTTCTCTAGTTGTTTCCTGGTTCTTTTTTTTATCCTGGGTTCTCTCTTTTGACGTCATCCTCACTTTAGATTCTATCTTGGTTCTTTGTTTATATCCTGGTTCTCTCTTGACATCATGGTTCTCTCTTTATATTCTGGTTCTCTATTTATTTCCTGGTTCTCTCATTGTATCCCAAGTTCTCTGTTTATACCCCGGGTTCTCCATTCATATCCATGTTCTCTCTTTATACCCCTGGTTCTCTCTTTATATCCTGGCTCTCTCTTTATATACTGGTTCTCTCTTTATATCCTGGTTCCTTCTTTATATCCTGGTTCTCTCTTTATATCCTGGTTCTCTCTTTATATCCTGGTTCTCTCTTTATATACTGGTTCTCTCTTTATATCCCTGGTTCCCTCTTTATATACTGGTTCTCTCTTTATATCCATGGTTCCCTCTTTATATACTGGTTCTCTCTTTATATCCCTGGTTCCTTCTTTATATACTGGTTCTCTCTTTATATCCTGGTTCTCTCTTTATATCCTGGTTCTCTCTTTATATCCTGGTTCTCTCTTTATATACTGGTTCTCTCTTTATATCCCTGGTTCCCTCTTTATATACTGGTTCTCTCTTTATATCCTGGTTCTCTCTTTATATACTGGTTCTCTCTTTATATCCTGGTTCTCTCTTTATATCCCTGGTTCCCTCTTTATATACTGGTTCTCTCTTTATATCCCTGGTTCCCTCTTTATATACTGGTTCTCTCTTTATATACTGGTTCTCTCTTTATATCCTGGTTCTCTCTTTATATACTGGTTCTCTCTTTATATCCTGGTTCTCTCTTTATATCCTGGTTCTCTCTTTATATCCTGGTTCTCTCTTTATATCCTGGTTCCTTCTTTGTATCCCAGGTTTTCTGTCATACGCCCAGTTCTCTCTTTAGATTCAGATTCTCTCTTCATACCTTGGTTCTCTCTCTGTATCCCAGGTTCTTTCTTTATATCGTGGGTTCTCTCTCTAAATCTGGGTTCTCTTATTACATCCTGGTTATCTCTTTACATTATTGTTTTCTATTTATTTTCTAGTTCTCTCTTTAGAGTCTGGTTCTATATTTATATTACTGTCATGGTTCTCATTTTAGATTGCTGATCTCTCTATAGACTGTGGTTCTCTCTTCAGACCGGGGTTCCGTGTCCTCAGTTGTCCTCTCTGTTGAGTCTCTCTGTACAGTTAAAGTAGTCGTAGCAGTAAATGAGATCTGACTGCAGTAAACTGTCCCGTGGTCAGTGGAGAACAAACCCTGCAGCGACGCCACAGTTTATCTGGTTCTAGAGTTGTTCTGTTGAGTCTATGTGACGGCTGACTGTGATCACTGAACGCTAAGTAACCTTTAGAACCTTCCTCCTACGATGAACTTCAGCTGTCAGAACATCAACACAGTCCTCAGCCTCAGAGAGGAGCTGGTTCTCCTCCGGTTCCTCATGGAGACGTTCTTCATCTCTCCATAAACCCTAAAACACCTCAGAGACCCTTTAAACAAAGTGGAACCGTTATCCTTATAAAAGTGTTCTCGTCATTTCCAATGAGTTAAGATGTCTTTTTACTTTATTTAATGTGTAAAACCCTTTGGACAAAGCAGAGCAGAACTTATATTAGAGGGTTGAGAACAGGGATGCAGCGGTCCACCTGGTTTTAGTGTTTCAAACTGGTCCAGTATTGAAGGAGAACTCTGCAGACGGCAGCTGCTAAAGAACCCGTGATGTAAGAACTCAGAACTCCTCAGCGTTGATGTTCGTCCTCTTAAAGAGCTGGTTGTTGTTTTAAAAGTGTCTGACAACATTATGGAAAGAACCCAGAGAAACAAATCCTTTCCCTTACCTTTCTGTTTGTTATTGTGTCTCGCTGAGGTGTCCCACATCGTTGAAATCAGCTTAATATTCAGCCATTCAAATATTTTACATACTATTCGCTAACAAAACTAAAGAAGGAGACTCTTTCCATAAGGTTGTCAGACATAAACGTATAATGGCGATCTGGAAACCAGTTCTTTTCGTGGACAAACATGGAGGCTGATGAGTTCAAGTGTTCAAACAGAGACGTTAGAACAAAGAGTCACCTGCTGAGGTCTTGGTGAGTCCTGCAGGTCTCGAGGTCTCCGTCCTCGGTGTTGGTTTTTGTCCTCGTTGCAGGACACTGACGCTTGAGGCGATGATGAAACCCGTTGTCATGGTAACGCAGCCTGAGGTGGCTCTGTTCCACTTTACAGTCAGAGACGGTAACATGAGAGGCTGCTGAATGTGGGACACGGAGGGTTTCTGTGAGGCGTTCAGGTTCCGTCTCTGTCTCGTCTGTCGTCTGCTTTAAAGGGTAAAACCTGCTAATGTTAGTGCTAATGCTAATGCTAATTGTTTCATGACAATCCATCCAGTAATTGTTGGTGCAGTTTGTCCTCACACAGTTCATCTCAATAGAGTTTTACTTTAGCTGGTAAATGTGCAACCGGACAATTTTATATTGAGATCAGATTTTGATCTTCAGCAGCATAAAAATATTTAGATAAAAGGAGAATGAATATGAAAGAGGTAATAAGATGAAAATAAAAAAACTTAAATAAAGATGGCCAACATCATATCTATGTGAGCTGGTTTTCCTTTACCTTCTATCTATGAAAACAAACACGTCAGACCTCAAATGAACCATTAAAATATGTGTCAACTTTTTATTGTTCTTACATACAAAAAGTAAGCCGGTTTAAATTTGGATATCAAGGAACATTCTGGAAAATTGTCATTCTAAAGTAACTGTCCATTACTGAATGATCTGATGTCCACATATCAAAGCTCCAGCATTTACTGTTATGAACCATTTGTCTCTGGAGATGTTTCTGCGATGACACTGTTTGAATCCGAAAACACACCGATGGTTAGAGAACGAAACAGAGATATTTGAGACTGAAACTTTAAACGAACAAAGAAACAGTTAACCAAATATCTGATTTGTTTATTGTTTTAAAGAACAAGTTGAACATGTATCTGTAAAACTTAAACTGCTGACTTTTGTGGGGTTCCACATGGCTACATACTGGGACCACTCGTCTTCTCAATCTTCATCCTCCCTTTAAGGACAAAAGATTCACAAACACATTTATTTCTTGTGATGATTCCATACTCTTCATCATCTTCATCACTTCTATTGTCTCTATTTTCTAAAAAAATAAAAAGCTTCATGTCTGATGAGCTGGATCTTAAACTTCAGTCTTCTTCTTCTTCTGTCGTT
>NC_072460.1:27417736-27422736 GCF_027596085.1 Anoplopoma fimbria
TCCCTCATTTATAAATGTGTAGTTGTTTTAATGAGAACCAGCTAACGGTTCATATATGAATGTAATATAAATATAAATAATCTAATATAAATATAATAAAGTAGATGTAACTGATGTCTCTCCGCAGACATCGCCAACAAGGTGCTGCTGTCCCTGTTCACCGTGGAGATGCTGCTGAAGATGTACAGTCTGGGTCTGGCTCACTACTTCGTGGCGTTCTTTAACCGCTTCGACTGCTTTGTGGTGTGCGGCGGCATCGTGGAGACCATCCTGGTGGAGCTGGGCATCATGCCGCCGCTGGGCATCTCCGTGCTGCGCTGCGTCCGTCTGCTGAGGATCTTCAAGGTCACACGGTGAGGAAACGCTGCCCAATGGGCTCCCACGTTACCGAGTCTCGCTTGTTGTGGCAGAAAACCAATGAAGAGACGCAGTTCTTGGAGTTTAGCAGCCAGCGGGGATATTTTATTGCAGACGAGCTTACAACAAAATCCAACACGTTAGTCCTTACATGATCTCTTTATACCCTTAGTCCCGCCTCCCCTTCCATCACTTTCAGCCAATCACGTCTTGTCGATTGGACCATGACAAAGCACGTCTGGCCTTTCACTCGCGTCCTGTTTCCCTGCTTTGTGTCAGGTCATGTTAACCTCCTTAAAGGACAAATGATACGTTATTCTTATTTCCCAACTTTCCTGGAATGACTTTACCACTTCTTATGGGAACGGCTTGTCTCCCTCATTCCCACAGATGATCTTATGAAACAAGTTATTGGGTTCACCATGACACGTTGTATAAAGTTGTATAAAGTTGTATATTAGATAGATTTTCCTCAACACGCTCTGATGATGTCACTCTGTGTCCACGCAGCCATTGGACGGCTCTGTCCAACCTGGTGGCGTCTCTGCTGAACTCCATGAAGTCCATCGCCTCGCTGCTGCTGCTGCTCTTCCTCTTCCTCATCATCTTCGCTCTGCTCGGCATGCAGCTGTTCGGAGGAAAGTTCAACTTCGACGAGACGCAGACCAAACGCAGCACCTTCGACGCCTTCCCCCAGGCGCTGCTCACCTGCTTCCAGGTAAATCAATTCAATTCAATTTATTTTGTATAACCCAAAATCAAACAGATTTGCCTCAGAGGCTTTTACAATATGTACCTTTAATGAGGAGAAACAAGGAAGAAACCTCAGGGAGAGCAACGGAGGAGGGACCCTCCTATCAGGATGAATATATCAACAGATGAAGAGGAGAGAGGAGCTCAGTGTATCCTAGGAAGTCTTCCAGCAGTCTGGGTCTGTAGCAAACTAGGAGCTGGTCCAAGGCAAACCTGAACCAGTCCTAACTATAGACCTGAACCAGTCCTAACTATAGACCTGAACCAGTCCTAACTATAGACCTGAACCAGTCCTAACTATAGACCTGAACCAGTCCTAACTATAAACCTGAACCAGTCCTAACTATAGACCTGAACCAGTCCTAACTATAAACCTGAACCAGTCCTAACTATAAACCTGAACCAGTCCTAACTATAGACCTGAACCAGTCCTAACTATAGACCTGAACCAGTCCTAACTATAAACCTGAACCAGTCCTAACTATAAACCTGAACCAGTCCTAACTATAGACCTGAACCAGTCCTAACTATAGACCTGAACCAGTCCTAACTATAGACCTGAACCAGTCCTAACTATAGACCTGAACCAGTCCTAACTATAGACCTGAACCAGTCCTAACTATAAACCTGAACCAGTCCTAACTATAGACCTGAACCAGTCCTAACTATAGACCTGAACCAGTCCTAACTATAGACCTGAACCAGTCCTAACTATAGACCTGAACCAGTCCTAACTATAACCACCTGAACCAGTCCTAACTATAAACCTGAACCAGTCCCTAACCTAACCAGTAACTATAGACCTGAACCAGTCCTAACTATAAACCTGAACCAGTCCTAACTATAAACCTGAACCAGTCCTAACTATAAACCTGAACCAGTCCTAACTATAAACCTGAACCAGTCCCTGAACCAGTCCTAACTATAACCTGAACCAGTCCTAACTATAAACCTGAACCAGTCCTAACTATAAACCTGAACCAGTCCTAACTATAAACCTAATACCTGAACCAGTCCTAACTATAGACCTGAACCAGTCCTAACTATAGACCTGAACCAGTCCTAACTATAGACCTGAACCAGTCCTAACTATAGACCTGAACCAGTCCTAACTATAGACCTGAACCAGGCCTAACTATAAACCTGAACCAGTCCTAACTATAGACCTGAACCAGTCCTAACTATAGACCTGAACCAGTCCTAACTATAGACCTGAACCAGTCCTAACTATAGACCTGAACCAGTCCTAACTAACTATAAACCTGAACCAGTCCTAACTAACCTAACCAGTAACTACCTGAACCAGTCCTAACTATAGACCTGAACCAGTCCTAACTATAACCTGAACCAGTCCTAACTATAAACCTGAACCAGCCCTAACTATAAACCTGAACCAGTCCTAACTATAGAACCAGTCCTAACTATAAACCTGAACCAGTCCTAACTATAGACCTGAACCAGGCCTAACTATAGACCTGAACCAGTCCTAACTATAGACCTGAACCAGTCCTAACCTATAAGCCTATAAACCTGAACCAGTCCTAACTATAGACCTGAACCAGTCCTAACTATAGACCTGAACCAGCCCTAACTATAAACCTGAACCAGTCCTAACTATAAACCTGAACCAGTCCTAACTATAGACCTGAACCAGTCCTAACTATAGACCTGAACCAGCCCTAACTATAAACCTGAACCAGTCCTAACTATAAACCTGAACCAGTCCTAACTATAGACCTGAACCAGTCCTAACTATAGACCTGAACCAGTCCTAACTATAGACCTGAACCAGTCCTAACTATAGACCTGAACCAGTCCTAACTTTAAACCTGATTTCGATGTTTGCAGATCCTTACCGGGGAGGATTGGAACATGGTGATGTACGACGGCATCATGGCGTACGGCGGCCCCGTGTTTCCAGGGATGATCGTGTGCGTTTACTTCGTCATCCTCTTCATCTGTGGTAACTGTATCCTGTCGGCGAGGCGTTCACTGGCCTCATGGAAACAGGACTAATGCTGTTGGACTGTTGTTTTAGCTGCAGATCAGCTAGTCATGTGACCTATTCATCATCAAGGTGACCAAAACAAGGTTTCAGGAATCATTTCATCTGAAACCGTAATAACGTAATAATCAACAAAACACACCTCCTAACTTTAAACGATGTGGAGACTGATCCTGATTACGGGTAGGAGGAGTAACGGACCAATGGTTTCAGTTTGTACAGTTTTATATCTTTTATATTAATAATCTGAACCTGTAAAATAATGAAGGCAGCGCCTCCTCGATGTCGTTGCGCCTCCTTAACGAGCGTCAGACATCCTGCTGAACGTCTTCTTGGCCATCGCCGTGGACAACCTGGCCGGAGGAGACGGAGACGACAAGAAGAAGGAGTGAGTGATGGAGGGATGAAGGAGAGAGGAGTACAGACGACAGACAGAGAGGTTTACTGTTTCCTGTTGTCTCTACAGGAAGAAACCAGAAGGAGCAGAGGAGGAGGTCAGAGAAGGAGGAGGAGGAGAAGGAGGAGAAGGAGGAGAAGGAGGAGGAGAAGGAGAAGAAGAAGTAGAGGAGGAGGAAGTGAAGGTGAAGAACGGAGGTCTGATTTCACTCTTTAATCTGAACTGTGAGTCGTTGGTCTGACGGCGGTTTGTCTCTGCAGGTCGACATCGACGGAGACACCGAGTACGAGGAGGAGGAGGAGCCTCCTGAAGGAGAAGAAGGTCAGTTCACACCTGAAGGAGGCATCTGGGATTTTAGACTGAAAGAGTTTTAGACTAAAAGACTAACTCTTGATATCACAATAAAGTTAATGATAATAAACTCCTCTTCTCTCCTCCTCTCCTCCACCTGTCAGATGCTGGAGTCCAGTTAAAGATGGCCGACCTGGCTCCTCCTAAAGAGAAGGTTCTTCCAATCCCAGAAGGCAGTGCGTTCTTCTGCCTGAGCAAGACGAACCCGTAAGTCTGACTCCACCTGGTCTACAGGTATAACTGTTAGCATTAGCATTAGCATTGCCCACCTGGTCTACAGGTATAACTGTTAGCATTAGCATTAGCATTGCCCACCTGGTCTACAGGTATAACTGTTAGCATTAGCATGGCCCACCTGGTCTACGGGTAGAATTGTTAGCATTAGCATTAGCATAGACTACTTGGTTCACAAGTGTTACTGTTAGCATTAGCATTAGCATGGCCCTGTCTCCTCTATCATCTTCACTGTGAGTGTTTAGAGTCACAGGTTTGTGTTGCTAGGTAACGTAGAAAGATGCTTCCATCATTAGCTGGCATAAAGTCGTTGTGAAAACTATGAAACTTGTTGGAACCTCCGTCGGCTGATGGATGTGTGACGGTGCCGTCCTCCAACATCCAGTTTCATCTCTGGGTTTAAGGTTTGAACGTGAAAAATCATGATCGTATATTCAGCGTTTTTGTTTTGTGTGGAGAACATTAAGGGATGTTTTATCAGAAACCTACTCCAGATAACAGGAAGTCTTCTGTCTGTCTGCAGTATCCGTGTGGCCTGTCACACTCTGATCCACCACCACATCTTCACCAACCTCATCCTCGTCTTCATCATCCTCAGCAGCTGCTCATTGGCTGCCGAGGATCCAATCAGAGCCCACTCCTTCAGGAACAACGTGAGTCCTCATTCTGGTTCCATGTTTCTGGTTTTCCACCTTATTGATAACGTTTATTGTTTACATCTTGTTTTGTTCATTATTCCTCTGGATGAATACAGTGTTAGCGCTGCTGTTAGCTGCAGTCTGCTGCTGGAGAAATGTGCTAACATGCTAACATGCTAACATGCTGGTGTGGTTGAAAGTTTCATCACTAATAGATAAATCACAAACAATAAAATGAAATGTAGTCAACAAAAAACTAGCATTG
>NC_072460.1:27435236-27442736 GCF_027596085.1 Anoplopoma fimbria
TCATTCATCCATTCATTCATCCATTCATTCATTCATTCATTCATTCATTCATTCATTGGTTTGTAGTAAAACAATTTAAATGAGGAAAGAAGCTGTCAGATATTTAGTTAAGTTTTCTGTGTCAGTAGATTAAAGACACACAGACATCCCATAATATGTGAACATGGTCCAGTCAGATCAAACACCTCTCCTCTTCCTCTTCTTCCTCTTCTCTTCCTTTTCATTTCCTCCTCCTCCTCCTCTTCCTCCTCCTCCTCCTCCTCCTCCTCCTCCTCCTCCTCAGCGTCTGGTAGCGATGAACATGCCTCTGAACGCTGATGGGATGGTGACCTTCAACGCGACGCTCTTCGCTTTGGTCCGAACGGCTCTAAAGATCAAGACTGAAGGTCGAATACGCAAATATTATATATCATTAGTAGTATGTATAGTAGTATGTATATTAGTATGTATAGTAGTATGTATAGTAGTATGTATAGTAGTATGTATAGTAGTATGTATAGTAGTATGTATATTAGTATGTATAGTAGTATGTATATTAGTATGTATAGTAGTATGTATATTAGTATGTATAGTAGTATGTATAGTAGTATGTGTAGTAGTATGTACAGTAGTATGTATATTAGTATGATAGTATATTAGTACTTTTGTATATTAGTCTGTAACTTTGATAGTTAGCATATATGTATTTATAATGTTTGAATATTAGTATGATAGTACATCATATTCCTTCCCTTCATACTCACTCATGAGTCGTTTACAGGAACTGATAACTCCCATGGGTCATGAACGCAGCATTAACATCATTAACCTGCTGCTGCTAGGTAACCCTGACCAGGAGAACGAGGAGCTGAGGGGGATCATCAAGAAGATCTGGAAGAGAATGAAACCAAAACTACTGGATGAAGTAATACCCCCACATGAAGGTACTAATACTACTGATAGTACAACAAATACCACTAGTACTACAAGAAACACTACTTCTACTACAGTATATACTACTAACAGTACAACAAATACTACTACCACTTGAGTAAATACTACTAATACTGCTGACGGAGCTCTGTGTGGTCCTCAGAGGAGGAAGTGACGGTGGGGAAGTTCTACGCGACGTTCCTCATTCAGGATTACTTCAGGAAGTTCAGGAAGAGGAAGGAGAAAGGAGACCTGACCGGAGAGGCAGACACCACCAACCCGTCTGCTATCCAGGTCTGTCTGTCTGACTGTCTGTCTGACTGTCTGTCAGAGCTCCATAATAGAGCAGTGAGACCTCTAGTGGTCACCAGGAGAACGACATGTCTGATCTAGAACCTTCAGAGTCTTTAATGGTTTAAATGGTTTAATGAGTGTCTCCACAGATTATTATAGATTCTTTAAAGGAAGTTCAACTTTACACATGAATCAAAACCTGAACGTCATAAACAATAACACTTTATGTGTGTGTGTGCGCGTGCGTGTGCAGCTGTGTAAAGCCGGTCTGAAGACTCTTCAGGACCTGGGTCCGGAGATGCGTCTGGCCCTGAACGAGGACCTGGAGGACGGGGAGGAGGCGCTGATGGAGGAGGAGGAGCTGGAGGAGGACGATGCGTATCAGGTCTCTATTGACGCTCTGACGTGATGTGAGTGACGTCTGCATGTCCGTCCGTCCGTCTCTAAACAGCTGATCTGTCTCTGTCTCTGCAGGGTGACGACGGCGTCGGACCGGAGAGGGATCGCCGAGGCTCCGTACTGACCACGCCCACCGGTAAACCACCACGTCATGTGACTCTACACGTTACCATGGTTACGTCAGGTCAACAACACAACGCCATGTGACGTTAGACATCAGACATCAGACGAACAGGGAGGTTCATGTAAAATAAGTTCTTATGACTTATTTAAAAACACATTTATTGATTTATTGACTTTGTTTAACAAGGAAACAAAAGTTCAGACGAATAAACACAAAAAAACAAACGGAGGATGAGTAAAGAGGACAGAAGCTGATCTGGAGTCTGTCTGTTCATTCAGACCTCAGCAGGTGATCATGTCGATGTCAGGAGGCGGAGTCTAAATGATGAAACAATATAAAGACATAGAAATGAGAAGTTAACCATTGTTAACATGGACCGGTTCCTCCTGCAGGGCCCGGGGGTCCGGGGGGCGACGGCGGCGTCTCTAACGGGGGTTTGGTCCACCGGGTCGGTTCTCTCACCAAGACGCCGAACGGCAACGAACACGAAGAACACGTCCGCCGCGGAGACAACATGAGGTCATCAGTCAACCTTCATCATCATCATCATCATCATCAGCGCCGGCCGTCAGCCAAGAACGGCCTGCTGGACCACAAACACAGCAGGTACTGCTGGTCAGGAGGACTGTCAGTCATAGGTTCTCCTATAGAACGTGTTCAATGAAGATGAAATCCTTTATTTAACAGAAACCTGGAAAAGTGAGATAAGAGTTTTGATATTTTTTTATCTTTTCTAAATATTTCAAATATTTTACTTTTCTGTGTTTATGTATGAAGAACGGCTGACAAAAAGGTAAAAAGGAAACAAAAGAGAGGAACAAGATGAGGCTGGTTGTTTATAAAAGTTTAGAATATTATATTTTAATAAGACATAAACGTTATTCACATCAAAAAGGTGCTGCAGTTCCTCTAACGGCCACTAGAGGCTGCTGACCTCCATGATACCCCCCACTGACTCTCTGATGGAGCCTCTAGTGGCCGTTTGATGAACTACAGTCGGTGTCACTTCCTGATTTCGGTTTTCGGTCTCAGCCAATCAGAACCTCTCATTCTGCAGGAGGGACTCCAGGGACAGGAACTGGAGGAACGGAGACATGGAGACGTACGGAGAGCAGGGTTACTACAGCAGAGAGGAGGACAACGACAGCATCACCTCCAGAGACAGGTACACAGAGAGACAGACAGGTAGACAGAGAGACAGACAGGTACACAGAGAGACAGACAGGTACACAGAGAGACAGACAGGTAGACAGAGAGACAGACAGGTAGACAGAGAGACAGACAGGTACACAGAGAGACAGACAGGTACACAGAGAGACAGACAGGTAGACAGAGAGACAGACAGGTACACAGAGAGACAGAGAGACAGACAGGTAGACAGAGAGACAGACAGGTAGACAGAGAGACAGACAGGTAGACAGAGAGACAGAGAGACAGGTACACAGAGAGAGACAGAGAGACAGAGAGACAGGTACACAGAGAGACAGACAGGTAGACAGAGAGACAGACAGGTAGACAGAGAGACAGACAGGTAGACAGAGAGACAGACAGGTACACAGAGAGACAGACAGGTAGACAGAGAGACAGACAGGTACACAGAGAGACAGACAGGTAGACAGAGAGACAGAGAGACAGACAGGTACACAGAGAGACAGACAGGTAGACAGAGAGACAGACAGGTAGACAGAGAGACAGAGAGACAGACAGGTACACAGAGAGACAGACAGGTAGACAGAGAGACAGACAGGTAGACAGAGAGACAGACAGGTAGACAGAGAGACAGGTAGACAGAGAGACAGACAGACAGGTAGACAGAGAGACAGAGAGACAGACAGGTAGACAGAGAGACAGGTAGACAGAGAGACAGACAGACAGGTAGACAGAGAGACAGGTAGACAGAGAGACAGGTAGACAGAGAGACAGACAGACAGACAGAGAGACAGGTAGACAGAGAGACAGACAGGTAGACAGAGAGACAGACAGACAGGTAGACAGAGAGACAGACAGACAGGTAGACAGACAGACAGACAGATAGACAGAGAGACAGGTAGACAGAGAGACAGACAGACAGACAGGTAGACAGAGAGACAGACAGGTAGACAGAGAGACAGACAGACAGACAGACAGGTAGACAGAGAGACAGACAGACAGGTAGACAGAGAGAATGGTAGACAGAGACAGACAGACAGACAGACAGACAGACAGACAGGTAGACAGAGAGACAGACAGACAGGTAGACAGAGAGACAGACAGACAGGTAGACAGAGAGACAGACAGGTAGACAGGTAGACAGAGAGACAGACAGACAGGTAGACAGACAGGTAGACAGAGAGACAGACAGACAGGTAGACAGAGAGACAGGTAGACAGAGAGACAGACAGGTAGACAGAGAGACAGACAGACAGGTAGACAGGTAGACAGAGAGACAGACAGGTAGACAGAGAGACAGACAGGTAGACAGAGAGACAGACAGGTATGTGTGTGACGTTACCCTGACGAGTCTCCTCTGTTCAGAGACCACTACGATGGCCACGCCCCCTACTCCAGCAGTGGCTATGGTAACGGGTACAGCGAGGCCAGGAGGACGACCCGGCGACGCCTACTTCCTGCCACACCCACAGGTCAGACCGAACGCTGTGATGTCACAGTGACGTCATAATTAATCAAATAATCATTCGTATGATTTTAGCGTTTCCTCTCCTCTGGTTTAGTCGTTTCACATTTAAAGTTCATCTCATTCATGATGGCGTTCTATGAGTGAATATGAATGAGAGGTACAGGTGGAGGTAAAGAGATGACCTGGACTAGAGGTACAGGTGGAGGTACAGAGATGACCTGGACTAGAGGTACAGGTGTTCTACAGTTGAGCGGGTGCGTTTGTTTTGTTGTCGTCTGTCAGGTCGGAAGCCGTCTTTCAACATTCAGTGTTTGAGGAGACAAGGAAGCAGTGACGACCTGCCGATCCCCGGAACCTACCACCCCACCTCACCTCCACGACACACACAGGTAACACACACACACACACACACACACACACACACACACACACACACACACACACACACACACACACACACACACACACAGGTACACACACACACACACACACACACACACACACACACAGGTAACACACACACAGGTAACACACACACACACACAGGTAACACACACACACACACACACACACACACACACACACACACACACACACACACACACACACACACACACACACACACACACACAGGTAACACACACACACACACACACACACACACACACACACACACACACACACACACACACACACACACACACACACACACACACACACACACACACACACACACACACACACAGGTAACACACACACACACACACACACACACACACACACACACAGGTAACACACACACACACACACACACACACACACACAACACACACACAGGTAACACACACACACACACAGGTAACACACACACAGGTAACACACACACACACACACACAGGTAACAACACACACACAGGTAACACACACACAGGTAACACACACACAGGTAACACACACACAGGTAACACACACACACACACACACACACACACACAGGTAACACACACACACACACACAGGTAACACACACACACGTAACACACACACAGGTAACACACACACAGGTAACCCTCCTCCTCTCCTCTCCTCTCCTCCTCAGCAGACCTTCAACAGTTACGAGTCTCGTCACTCCTCCGGTCGCTCCTCGGCAGCCTCCTCGGCGTCCTGGGCGAACCCATGTCCTCGCCGCGGTCGCCTCCTCTACGCTCCTCTCATCCTGGTGGAGGAGGAAGGAAGCCCACCCTGGGGGGAGGAGGGGGAGGGGGAGGAGGAGGAGAGGGGAAGAAGGGAGGCACAGAAAGAGGTGAGGAGACAAAACTCAACCTGAGACCTTTTATGTCCCAGAAGCCTCAGTGCTAACAATCCAGCACCGTTATGACGAATATAGTGATTGTAGCTTCCATGCTAACAGCAGGCTACATGCTAACAGCAGGCTACATGCTAACAGCAGGCTACATGCTAACAGCAGGCTACATGCTAACAGCAGGCTACATGCTGATAAGTTGTAATTGAGATACAAACCTGAAGGAACAATGAAAGTGTCTTGACTCCATCAGGTGTCCATGTGACCGGAGCAGCACCCAGACCTGCGTGGTACGGTGGCCCTGCAGGGACATCAGGTAGGAGGGAAGAGCAAACACACAGATAATAGTGTATATATATATATATATATACATATATATAACATATATATATGTATATATATATATATATACATATACACAGATCCTCGAACACGTGAACCCACCGATGTCACCCGTCGCTTAGCAACCGGACACGCTGGGGCGTTGATAAGTTACCGGACTACTGTAACTACTACGGAGTGAAAATAACGAAAATAACGTCGCACGCACCCCCCCCGCACCACACATTGGTCCTTGGTCTGTGGGAAACACTGGTGTTTCAATCGACCCGGCTCTCCCCCAAGTCTGTCGGGGGCGAGGTGAATGTGATTGCAGTAGGCTGAGTTTTGCCCTGGAAAGTAGAGAGGAGGCTACTACGGAGTCTATTCGGCAAAACAAATCGGAAGAGTCTAGAACTGTTTTTAAATCGCGATTTTTCGGTTCAGCCATTTCACAAACCGTAGGAAAGAAAAAATGCAAATTAATCGATTAAACCGAAAAAATCGCCCAGCCCTAATATATATACATATATATACATATATATACATACATATACATATATATATATATATATATATATATAATAATAATAATAATAATAATCAATCCTTTATTAGTCCCACAATGGGGAAATTATTTCTCTGCATTTAACCATCCCGGAGGAGCAGTGGGCTGCAATGAAGCATATATATATATATGTATATATATATATATACATATATATATGTATACATATATATATATATATATATATATATATATATATAAATAAAACAGTATAATATACAAGAGGATGATATTTATCATGGTTTAATGTGAACCTTTGTCACACATAAACATGAAACTAGTTGTGTGTTCCAACGGAATACTACAACCTGACTGAGTACGTAGAGTACAGTAGTGTACAGTAGTACAGTAGTACGTAGTGTACAGTAGTACGTAGAGTACAGTAGTACGCAGTACAGTAGTACGCAGTATTATATAAGCCTGCAAATTTCCCCGCTGCGGGACTAATAAAGGATTATCTTATCTTATCTTATCTTATATAGTATATCAGTGAGTATGTGACCTTGAACAGATTCTATCGTCTGAATGTGTCTGAATGTGTCATGTGATCTGTTTTTAGCTCCTCCCCCTTACAGAGCCTACACCACCCTCAGAGTTCCCTCCCAGCTCGGCGCTCAGCTGACGGAGAAGCGAGGATCAGCAGACAGTCTGGTGGAGGCGGTGAGGAGACGTTGATTGATTTCTGAGGTTGATCGGTAACTTATTATGGATTATTGATCTGCAGTCCCTGATTCTTGGTCCCTCCAGGTTCTGATCTCGGAGGGTCTTGGTCTTTACGCTCGGGATCCAAAGTTCGTGGCATTTGCTAAGAGGGAGATCGCCGATGCGTGTCACATGACGGTGGACGAGATGGAGTCGGCCGCCAGCGACCTCCTCGGGACCGGGAGCCACGGTTTGCTCAGCAGTGCCGCCGCTGACCCCGCCTCCCTCTACAGCGACGAGGAGCCAATCAGGACAGGCCGCGA
>NC_072460.1:27447736-27467736 GCF_027596085.1 Anoplopoma fimbria
ACATGAGAGTATTTAATGTTCGTCCGTGTAGAAGTATCAACACTTTGTGTTGAAGTACTGCAGTACAGCATGAAAACCTGTTTTTAACGAATGCAGTGAGTAAAACAGAGGAGAAATACTCAAGGAAAGTACAAGTATGTCAACAGTGTACTTAAGTATATATAGTTATATTCCATCTGTGACAATAAATGACTATTTGATAATAATAATGATGATGATAATAATAACAATAATAATGATAACAATGATAATAATAACAATGATAATGATAATAACAATAATGATAATAATAATTAATCGTTTCAGTCTTTTTGCATTTGAAGACGTGACTTAACTCTGTAGTTTAGATGGGGTCATGATATTATTATTATTATTATACAGAATATTTTATATATATTTATTGAAATATGTGTGTTAAGGGCCCCGGTTCTTTGATCCACTATTTATTCTCACCACTTTGAATGGTTTTATTTAGTTTTCATGTAGTTTTGTTGTGTTTGTTTCTTGATTCGTTGATGAATCTCTTGTCTGTAAAATGTCTCAAAATAGTGAAAAAGGTTTTTGTCTTCAAACGTCGACCGACAGATGAACTCATAAAAGAAAACATCTTCACGTTATAAACAGACGACAGCATCCAACAATCACTACAACGCTTCTGTTTCTGTGGACAAGGACTCCTCTGGGTTCTGCAGGGTTCTGGAGGGTTCTGGTCGTCCGTCTGCAGTCTGGAGCCTCTCTCTGTGTGAACTCGGCTGAATATCAGAGTCAGACCAAACACTCATGAATCCTCGTCCATAACTTCCTCTGCTGTTTTGACTGTGGTTCTGGTGGAACCGTGACACATACGAGGAGAACCAGGACGTTTTAGAGCGACACCAGAACTGAAGAAGATCTCTGTAGTTCTTCTTCATTCCAACGACGTCACTGGATGAAGAAGAACCACGGATGTTGAAGCAGAGAAGAAAATGTTTATTTGAAAGTAAATCAATCTTTGAGAACATCGCGTAGAGATCAACCACTTTGTGTTCTAGTAAACATTGGAATCATAAACACGTTGAATATGAACCATGATGACACGGAAAAACTGTCACATGACAAAACGTAAAGGAGATGGAGGTCGGGTTTACGCTGAGTCTGGTCGACAGTTTAAAGTCAAACACTGATTAAAGGTTTTACAAAGATTCACTGCAGACGCTTTAGAAACAGGAAGTCTTAGAAATGGTCATGTGAGTAAATGTTTAAACAAACAGCTTACAGGATGTTCAACCTTTGTTTCTTTATAAGACATTTAATACTTCTGTCTTTACGTTTGTTTAAAGACAATAACGTAGTTTCTGAATATGAGATATGAGTTTACAGATGATAACATCCTCCTCTCTGTAGTGGAGGTTAGTTAATGTATCCATCTACAGTCTATGATCACATCTCTGAGTGACATCGTGTCTTCTTGATTCTCTTCATTGTGTTTGTTCGTCGTTCACGCTCGGAGCTACGACACCAAACGCGAGTCTGAGCAAAGGTAGATCTGCTCCGGTCCAGGAGATAAAGGTCCAACGTGTTGGAAACACGGTGATATCGGATCACAGACTCACGTACTCGCCGATACCAGATCCAGTATTTACGGCATTTCTGGTGCTGGTATCGATAACAGAACGACTGTAGTCTCTTCACTGTTGCTCTGAATATGTGCAAGCTTTGAAGCTTCATTTATAACTGATATTTGATCTCAAGAAATATTCTGCTTCAGTCCATAGTTTCAAAATTATTTTCAGTGAGGTCAAAAACTTTTTACTCTACAGCACACAACTTTTTTAATGTTGCAGTCCAGCAGCAATCTAACAGCACCATAAATAACTTTTATACACCACGATAAAACAAATCAGATTTTCCCCATTTGTTGTTGATTAAATAACTAAATATGTCGACAGACATCAAAGCTTCATTCGAAAACCTCGATCCAAGCTTCAAATGTAAAGAAATGACATTTGGTAGAGTCTCTATGACGTTTATCGAGATGAGCCTCCTGAATTTGTACCCAAAGGGCTTTATAAAACTTTAATTTACAATTACCAACAAACACACCACAACAGAGACGGACATCTTCCGTCTCTGTTTGGTCGGGTCGTTGGTCGTGTCTCTGACCTTCTGGAAGTAAGCGATGAAATGAAAGTAATTTTTTTGTACCAAACAGAAAAAGAAAAAACATTTGTGTTAAGTTGCACAAATCGAGCACACGGTGTGTTTTTACTGGAGTCCACCGTCTTTGTTTGGATGAATAAAATCCCCCCCCAAAAGAGAAGTAATCTATATTTTATAGCTTTAATCGTTTACTGACGATGTTTCGTAGATATATATGTAAACAAAACAGTGTGCAGCTCTGACCATGTGATGTCATCGGCGATGTAATGTGATGTTTTCCTGTAAGTCGCTTTGGATAAAAGCGTCTGCTAAATGACTGTAATGTAATGTAATGTGATGTAATCTCTTTTCCTCAGGGAGGAGGGTGAGGAGGGACCTGTCGAACCCCAGCCGCCCTCCAGAGAGAGAGACAGGTCCCACAGTAAGTCCAAGAAGGCCCGCAGGGAGCGTCGCCATGCCGACCGGGGGGCGGATACCACAGCTGTGCCTCAGTCACAGACGGGGGCGGAGCCACAGACCCAGGTATGTACAGGTGTTGCAACAACAGGAGTTAAGATGTCAGCTCAAATGGATGGAGTCCTGGAGTTCTATCACTAAACAATATGATCCAGTTTCATAAACTGGTTTCATTTCACTTCCTCCCTGCAGGCGTCAGAGCCGGTGGCGGGGCCCTCAGAGCCGGGGTCCGAGTCGGCGGCGGTTAGTGAGTCTGCAGGTTCTCCCAGGCAGCGGCGCTCCGTCATACGGGACCGCGGGCCGCTGTACGACGACCCGTCACTGCCTGAAGGCTGGACCCGCAAACTCAAACAGAGGAAGTCCGGACGCTCAGCGGGGAAGTTTGACGTCTACCTGATCAAGTAAACCAAACCCCCCTTTGTTCTGGTTCTTCATGATCAGACGATGTAAATTGTTTTACAGACGATGTGTTGTTGTTCTGTCCTATTCTTCAGCTCAGAGGGAAAAGCGTTTCGTTCCAAGGTCGAGCTTATCGCTTACTTCCAGAAGGTCGGTGACACGACAACCGACCCCAACGATTTTGATTTCACTGTCACCGGACGTGGAAGCCCCTCTCGCCGCGAGAAGCGTCCCCCCAAGAAAGCCAAGGTGGTGAAACCATCGGGACGAGGCCGGGGAGGCCCAAAGGTACTCGGGCACTTACATAAAAAAATGTAATCAATGTTATTTAATTGAACTCAGCCATTAGAAGAGTTCATATGTGTTCTCGTTTCCTAGGCAGTGGGAAGATGCGGCAGGCTACGGAGGGCGTGGCCATGAAACGTGTGGTTGAGAAAACTCCGGGCAAACTGCTGGTCAAGATGCCCTTCAGCAAGGCAGAGTCCTCGACTGGCCCCACCTCCACTGCCTCAAAGGTACGATCTGTCGCTCATCCGTGATCATTATGTTTTTGAGAGTTTAGTGTCAGGATCACAGCAGTAGTCTGGATATACTTAACTCAGCAACTTCCTTCGATTCACGGAGAACCTCAGCTTTCAAACAGCAAAACAAGACTTCGTTTGAAAGGGTTCCAGCTTCTCAGAAAAATGACCTTTGACAATGACAGAGAAGTGGCTGAAAAAGTGTTGGTGCTGGACCTGAGAATGAGATCACCTGCACACCAGCCTATAGGCTGAAGGTTAGACCCCCACATGGGGTCCAACTGCTCTTTGTTGACGCCCAGTAGAGTGCAGATACAGACACTTACTCCTAGAGGTCAGAAGAGATTTTTAAGAGGAATTATTTCTCCATCAGTCCATACATTCTTAGAATATACCTTTAATGTCAATACGTTCTAATTCCATTTAACTGATCATCTTAAAGCGATCGTCTCATCTCTGATCCTTCAGCAGCTCTTTGTCCCCGGTTTGCTTCTCATTTAATGACCTTTAACTCCACCTGGAGCTGGTCGACAGGAACAGAAAGAGGCTTTATGTTTAAGCATAAAGTAGTTTATAAGTGTACCTGGTACCAGAAACCCTTATTGGTGATCAACACTAGAGAGAGAAGCAGAGTTACCAACTGATAACCACCTGGTAGTCAGTTAACACTTTCGTTGCCACAGATTCACTAAATGTAGTGATTGTAGTAACGGTGAACTGAGAACGTTGGCCGAGGAGTTTGTCTTCAAAGTCTTCAACTTCGACCTTTAGAAGGACTTTCATGCATCCCATGGAAGGGTGTGGATGAGGAATCTGTGTGGGCCTTCAGGTGCCCGGTGTTGAGGCCTGAAGGTTGCTGGTGCCAGTTGATGTGGCAAACAAAGAAGCAGCTGGTGCAAACCACAACAGATGTTTAAGAAAAAGGTCTTAAAGGGGTTGATTCGAGAAATCAGGAACTTTCAGTACGTCTGAGTAAGAAAGGTTCCAGCAAACCGGCAAGGAGAGACAGGACTTCCCTCCATCACCTGAAACCGTCAGGTGATGGAGGGAACATTTTTATAAACTCCTGATTCTACCAGCACTTTATTCTTGAAGGATACCGGAGGGGTTTCTGGAGTGTGTCCAGTCTACATGTGTTTGGTAGAAAAGACCTTGGACCTGGTTGCAGTTGGTGTTGTGGACTTGGCCAAGACTGTGTGTTTGTGTCTGTGATCTCGCCGGTAGATGACGTGTGCATTGACTAAGTATAGTTAGTGCTTTAGGACCGTACATAATCCAATATGTTATTATTAGCTGCGGTAAAGTGTTGATGCTAATGCTACTTGTTGATACTTTGATTCCCTGCAGATGGTATCTCCTGCTCCAGTGCCCAAGTCTCGTCCAGGCAGGAAGAGGAAATCGGAACAGGAACTTCCGGCTCCACCACAGACCACCCCCAAGAAACGGGGCAGGAAACCAGCCTCAGCCTCAGCAGAATCATCGGTTGCCATGGCATCCACCTCCACGGCATCCACCTCCACGGCATCAACCTCAACCGCTGGGAGCTACGCTGCCGCTGCCATGTTGGCTGCAGAGGCCAAACGGAGAGCAGCCAAGGAGTCTTCCACCAAACTCTTCGTCCAGGAAACAGCCCTGCCAATCAAGAAACGTAAAACGAGAGAGACAGTGGAGGAGATGGAAAGGGTTCAGCCTCCCGCCACTACAACAGCTGAGACTGAGAGAAGGGTCACTGATGAGGGGGAGGCAGATAAAGGGGAGGGAGCTCCCACCCCAGAACCTCAGCCCGCCCCCTCTGAGCAGAGCCAATCACAATCACAGAAGCAGCCCACTGCTTCGGATGAAAGCCAACCACACGGACACAAGGCGCATAAAGGGAGGAAGCACAAGGAGAAAACGGGAGTAGCAGCAGGAGAAGGAAGGAGCAGAGGAGAGGAAGTAGAAGAGGACGTCAGTGATAAGGGAGGAGGAGGAAGAAGTAGCAGCAGCAGCAGTAGCATCAGCCCATCAAAAAGCCACAAAAGGAAGGACCGGCCACCTCACAAACACCACCATCACCACCACCACCATCATCATCATCATCGCCACCAACATTCCTCTGCCTCCACATTGGATCAGCCTCCTCCTCATCCTCCAGACTCCGGACCTCCAGAACCCTCGAGCCAGTCCAGGCCTGATGCCAAGCCCCAGACTGTTTCTCAACTAACCACCCAACAATTGCAGAAGACCCAGCAAGCTCCCCCCAGACCACAATCCAAGTCAACCCCTCAGACCCCGCCTGAACCTCCGCATCCCCCCTCAACCACGGCACCAACCCCAACCCCGTTCCCAGCAGCATCCCCAGACTCCCAGTCAGCCCCAAGCCCAGCCTCGGTACCCAGCACCACAGCCCTCTCTTACTCGGCATGTCTTGCCCCAGCCAAGGACCCAACAACAACCCCCACCCCAAACCCAGAGTCAGACCCAGGCCTCCCCTCAGAAAGCCCAGCCTGTCCACTTGCCTGCCCAGCATCACACCCAGCTTCAGGCCCAGCATGCTCCACCTCAGTCACACCCTCCTCAGTCCCCATCCAGCCTGCACATTCACCCGCCCCAAACAAGGCATCCACAAGCCCAGTCCCCCACAGTACTCCAACCTCAGCCCCAGCCCCGGCAGTCAGTGCAGCCTCAACTCCACGCCCAGTCCAGGACCCCAGCCCTACTTCAGAATCAACTGCAGCTCAGATCCCCTCCCCAAATGCAGACTCAAGCCCAGCCCTCGACCCCAGCACAACCTGCGCCACAAACCCAGTCCAGGTCCCCAGCCCAAACTCAGCATCAACACCACTCCAGGACCCAAGCCTTAACGCAGCATCAACTCCACTCCAGGACCCCGGCCCAAACTCAGCATCAACCCCAGTCCAGGACCTCAGCCCAAACTCAGCATGAAAACCAGTCCAGGACCCCAGCCCAACCTCATCATCACCAACAGTCCAGATCCGCAGCTCATACTCCACCTCAACCCCAGTCCCGGACCCCGGCCCAAACTCAACCTCTGCAACCCAGGCATCCAGTGCAGCCCCAACCACAGACTCAATACAGACCACAACCCAGACAGTCTCTCTCCCAGCCTAGGCCACCCCAGTCCCAAGCACAACCACATGTTCAGCGGATTCAAACACAGCCACGCCCCCAGACCCACCCTCAGCTCACCAGGCCCCATGTTCAGCCCCTCTCATCCCACCGACCCAGGACCAACCTGGGCGCGACTCAACAGAACCAGAGCGAACAGCCCCAAGATCTGAGCACCACGCGGGCCGGCCGAGGAAGCCTGCTGCAGAGCCGGGAGGTCGTCGTGGAGGGCCTCAGGGCGGAGGGGAGAGGGGAGTCGGCCGTGACATCAGACAGCAGAGAGGTTTTAGGAGTAGAAAGGGGGTCCAACAGCACCTTGAGGCCTCCCAGCTCCACGCCCTCCGGACCTCCAGGAGCAGCCGGGGTCGGTCTGGTTCCTGGGACGGATGGTAGGGAGCTCAGAGACATCGTCCCCCAGTCCGCCGTCCCCTGTCCCAGCCGAGAGGAGACCGTAGAGTCACGGACTGCCGTCAGCGAAAGAGTCAGCTGATCGGTCGGCTGATGAACTGACTGATTGGTAGACTGACGGGTCAGCACCGAGTAGAAGAGGAGCGTGACTGTTCATGGAGGTGGAATGATTTTACACTGTTTTCAGATGGAAGGATAACTCACAGAGCTGGAGGACTGAAGCAGCTTCTACTCCGTCTGGTGGAGTCTGGAGACTCTGAGGACAGCGTGAGAGGAGGACGGTGTCTTTTTCTAGGAAAACAAAGAGGAAAAACGATAAAAAAGTGTGTGTATATAATCAAAAGGCAGCTGTTGTGTCCCGCTAGTCTCCGAGGGGAGGGGGGAGTAGTTTGGAACTAAAAACGCTTAACAACACATTACTCTGAACGAAACGTTGCTTCCGGAATATAACCCCTTTTTGTTTTTAGTTTATTCCGTATTTTGATAGTTTATTGTTTCGTCTCTGTTAAACAGCTTTAAACTCTGATATTATTGACTGACTCATCGCCGTGCTGCTGACTGACGGTCCTTTAGTTTAAGTCCAGTTCTCACTGACGGTCTCTCACCAACGCTGGGTTCACACCGGACCTGGAACCCCACGACTTACAGGAGCGCTGCTTATGGGCGCCAATGTAAACCAATCTGATTTTCAGACTGACGGACAGACGGACACACTAAAACAGACACACTGTTTTAGTGTGTCCGTGACTCGTCTTCGTGTCTCGGTGTTTCTGTCCCGTGTGAACCCGCTGAGAGACTCGTCCTCCTGACAGAAACTAGTCCTGGAGCCTCAGAGGTGATGTGGGGCGGTGGTTTAGACCTTAAACTGGTTTCTTACAGACCTCCTGTGTCTTTTGGTCCCCATGAAGCAGTGGACAGAGACGGAGGTCTGTAACGTTTCCATCCTCTTCCAGACTGAGCCGAGTCCTCTCATCCATCACCTCACTCTGAAGTCTTTGAATCTGTTTCAGACGCAGCCAGTTGTTCTTCCAGTTAGAGATTCTTCCATTCTGGTCTTCATTGAATCTGTTTCTGTTTCCAAAGGAAGCACCTTTACTGTCAAACCAAACCCTGTTCTACAGGAGCTTTATTTCAGTCTGTAGAGGTCCAGAGGCAGACGGATTCATTTTTATTGTCCTTGTGTTGAATGTCTGGAACAGTTTGCACTCCTCCAGTTTGTACAATCAACCGCCTGCATGTCGCTCAGACCCTGCAGGCCTTCGACCGCTCGTACGCAGAGGACCACCTCCCGGGTTCAGGAGGGGACGTAAAACCCTGAACGAGGTCCGGTTCAGGTTCAGGTGGACTCGCAACACAAAACCATCCAGAAACCAGAAAACCAGTTCAGAGACGTGAGGTCCTTAGAGCTCTATATGAAATACACATGGTTGGGTTGGTGAACGTGAGATCATGAGCAGGTGTCACCGGAGAACAAACGAGGCATTCAGGTTCAACTAAAAGGAGTCAGATATTTAAAGTCCCAGTGAAAGAGAACTTAGTGTTCATGTTCTGTGCCGTGAAACTGAATATGTGAGAGGTGAACAGGTACAAGAGGCTTTAAATCAAATCTTTCTCATTGATTGGACTGCTGAGAAGGGGGCGGGCTTTTAGCGGCCTAAAGAGGCTAAGTCCTGCCCCTTCCAAAGGGACCTGATTTAGGAAAAATGACGTACGGTAGTCAATGTTTAAATTGTGCCATGAATTACACAGATTATGTTTTTACATTTAGAAGTTCAAAGTTAGTCTTAGACTAATTAAGTTTAATGTTAAATGAACAGTGAACATCCTATAGCTTAGTTAGCTTAGCTAGCTAACTTAGCTAACTAAGCTTTGTTCCAAATGTAACGTTATCTTACTGATGAGTTTTATCAGGAAGAGAAAAAACATGTTGGTATCAAACACACTGAAGGCGTGTCCTCTTAATGACGTATGTTCAGTTTTAATTAATGTACAAACATCAGGTGTTTAGTTCACGGCCCAATTCCAACGGGACCAAACCAACTATATGTCTCTACATGTTGACTTCTGGACATATTCATTCCCCTGGTGGTTGACAGGAAGGGGCGGGGCTTCAGCTCTCTGGACTGTTGTCTCCACACACATAGTGGGATCAGGAGGAGGACGAGGGACAGACGAGTTAAAGAGCGAGACGTCGTCCACGTAGTTTTGTCCTCTGACGTCCAAACACTCGTCTCTACCTGTCCCTCCATGTTGTTCTGTTAGCTGCTAACCTTTTATAGCTCGTCTTAAATCTGAACACCTATTTTTCATTCACTGGGTCTTTAGAGGGTTTCTGAGATTCAGACCAGTTGAAGCTGAAAGTCAGATAGTTAATGAGACGTGTTATAAGATGTGGACGCCAGAGCTTCGGGCTCTGCTTCCTGGTTCCACTGCACATGCTCAGTAGAGCCCCCCCCCCCCCGCTGACACGTCTATGCAAACTGGTTTCCTGGTTTTCTGAACTTCAGATCAGTAGAAATGATGTCTTCTCACCCAGTGTGACCTCAAAGTGAACATGAACCAGGTCCAGGTCCAGGATCCAGAGAGACTACAGAGTCCACATCCGGAGCCTGCAGCACTTTAACAAAGACGTGGACCAGAAACCATCCAATCAGTGAATGTTGATAAATGTGCCTCGTCCTCTCACCTGGAGACAGGTGATGTGGTCCGTATCCCCCCCCTGCGTACTCGTCCCGGTCCATCCGGTCAGCATGCTGTCTGTCACACAGCTGCATAAATCCAACGCCCCTCTGCGCCCCACCCACCGGACCGGCAGCCTCCAGTAACCAGCCGCCATCTTGCATGTCTCAGAGTTTAGTGCCTATAATATTGTGCGTCTTGCCAGAAGCCACCATGTGGGCGGAGCCATGTTGTGTTCTAGACGTAGCGTGCCGTGTGGTGACTTCATAGCTGCTGATGTTGAGGATCAATATTCTGCTTTTACTCCGGTCCGATCCGTGAATCTTCAAATACACTGTCGCTGTAGACAAAACTAGTTTTTACCTGTTTTCTTATTTTTCTTTCTAACTAAAAGCGTTTGTGTCCCCGACTCGTGTTCGCCTGGTCCTTCTGTCTGCACCTCACTGAACCAGTACTTCTACTGGTACTTCTACTGGTACAACCTCAGAGTACTTCTACTGGTACTTCTACTGGTACAACCTCAGAGTACTTCTACTGGTACTTCTACTGGTACAACCTCAGAGTACTTCTACTGGTACTTCTACTGGTACAACCTCAGAGTACTTCTACTAGTACTTCTACTAGTACAACCTCAGAGTACTTCTACTAGTACTTCTACTAGTACAACCTCAGAGTACTTCTACTGGTACTTCTACTGGTACAACCTCAGAGTACTTCTACTAGTACTTCTACTAGTACAACCTCAGAGTACTTCTACTAGTACAACCTCAGAGTACTTCTACTAGTACTTCTACTAGTACAACCTCAGAGTACTTCTACTGGTACAACCTCAGAGTACTTCTACTAGTACAACCTCAGAGTACTTCTACTAGTACTTCTACTAGTACAACCTCAGAGTACTTCTACTGGTACTTCTACTAGTACAACCTCAGAGTACTTCTACTGGTACAACCTCAGAGTACTTCTACTAGTACTTCTACTAGTACAACCTCAGAGTACTTCTACTAGTACAACCTCAGAGTACTTCTACTAGTACTTCTACTGGTACAACCTCAGAGTACTTCTACTAGTACAACCTCAGAGTACTTCTACTAGTACTTCTACTAGTACAACCTCAGAGTACTTCTACTAGTACAACCTCAGAGTACTTCTACTAGTACTTCTACTGGTACAACCTCAGAGTACTTCTACTAGTACAACCTCAGAGTACTTCTACTAGTACTTCTACTAGTACAACCTCAGAGTACTTCTACTAGTACTTCTACTGGTACAACCTCAGAGTACTTCTACTAGTACTTCTACTGGTACAACCTCAGAGTACTTCTACTAGTACTTCTACTGGTACAACCTCAGAGTACTTCTACTAGTACAACCTCAGAGTACTTCTACTAGTACAACCTCAGAGTAGTTCTACTAGTACTTCTACTGGTACAACCTCAGAGTACTTCTACTGGTACTTCTACTGGTACAACCTCAGAGTACTTCTACTGGTACTTCTACTGGTACAACCTCAGAGTACTTCTACATTACCTCCTACCTATCTTACACTACATCTTAGACATAAATAATGTACTTTGCACTACAGCTCAGAGGTACATGCAGTACTGTTAATAGGATGTGTATATGTGTACATTAAACTAAAGAGGGTAGTAAGGATTAAGGGTGAAACATAAACATGTGGTGGTCAGTCCTGTCCTCCTGTAACAGGCTGTCAGTGTGTACTAGTCCTCGTCCTGCATCTCCTGAACGTGATGAACCTGAAGGCCTCGTGACCTCTCGGTGACCTCTCGTGACCTCTCCGTGACCTCTGGCCGGGTGTAAACCTGGCTCTGTGATTGGCTGAGCGGACGGACAGGTGACATGGCGGCCCAGGTGTGTGCGGTGCTGCTGCTGCTGCTCGGCCTGTCCTCCTCCTCCTCCTCCTCCTCCTCCTCCTCCTCGTGGTCCTCGGACTCTGCGCGCGGGAGGACGGAGCTGCGGCGCGTGCGGAGCCTGGCCTCGCGGTCCGGGTCTGGAGGCTGTTGGGCGCGAGCTCTGGAGCACCTGGACACGCGCTGCAGAGACATGACGTCAGAGAGCCAGAGCCGGATGGCGCTGAGCTTCAGCTTCTGTCACCTGAGCAGGTACACTGACGTCACCCTCATGACCAGGAACGAGCAGAACGATAAAGATAAAGTATATATATATATATATATATATATATATATATATATCTTATATATATATATAAAGATATATATATATATATATATATATATATATATATATATATATATATATATATATATATATATATATATATATATATATATATATATATATAAAGATATATATATATATATATATATATATATAAATATATATATATATATATATATATATATATAAAGAGATATATATCTATATATATAGATATAGATATATCATATCTCTATGATGATAAACATCACTGTGCTGCTCTACTCTCTGTGATGGATGAGCATATTAACTGTTCAATACCTCATGTTCACTCATCACTCAATGATCTATTTATACACAGAAAGCAGTCAAATCTATTATTAAAGGTCACAATCAACGTGTTCATGGCATTTAACGACCTGATGATGTCATGATGATGTCATGATGATGTCATGATTCAACGAACATCAAAGGAAAGAAACTGACAAAGATGGTTTTTAGTTTCTGATCATTTCTGTTTGTATAAAAAATGATAAATGAAAGTTTGAGAATCTGTCTCTCCGTCAGCTCAGGGAGGGATTTCCCATCATGCCCTGAGGGGTCAGAGGTCAGCAGGTGTACAGCAGGTATGGACGCTGTGGCCTTTAACACCTACACCGAGTTCTTCACCCACACTCACTCCATCTGCCACTTCCTGCAGTCTGAAGTCTGGCAGAGTCGAGCTGAGGACACCATGCACAGGTGAGACACCTGTACAGGTACCACACACACAGGTGACATACACACAGGTAACATACACACAGGTGAGACACCTGTACAGGTAACACACACACAGGTAACATACACACAGGTGAGACACCTGTACAGGTAACACACACACAGGTACCTGTACACACAGGTGACATACACACAGGTGAGACACCTGTACAGGTAACGTGTGTGTGTGTGTGTGTGTGTGTGTGTGTGTGTGTGTGTGTGTGTGTGTGTGTGTGTGTGTGTGTGTGTGTGTGTGTGTGTGTGTGTGTGTGTGTGTGTGTGTGTGTGTGTGTGTGTGTGTGTGTGTGTGTGTGTGTGTCAGGTTAACAGAGAGTTCAGCAGGTGTAGCTGAGCAGCTTCAGTCCACCAGGCAGATGGCTGAGGAGCTGGTTGAAGCCCAGAGTGCTGCCTTACAGGTGCAGCAGGATATTCTGAACAACGGAGAGGAGCTGAGGGTCAGCCTGAGAGACTCTACCCAGGGTAGAAGATACAGAGATTATCTGTCTGTCTGTCTGTCTCTCTCAAGTGTCTCTCTCTCTCCTCACCTTTCTCTCTCTCCTCACCTGTCTGTCTCCCTCCCTCCTCACCTGTCGCCCTCTCTCCCCGTCTCCCTCCCTCCTCACCTGTCCCCCTCCTCCTCACCTGTCTCCCCTCTCCCCCTGTCTCCCTCCCTCCTCACCTGTCTGTCTCCCTCCCTCCTCACCTCCCTCCCTCCCTCCTCACCTGTCTGTCTCACCTCCTCCCTCTCTCCCCCTCCCTCCCTCCTCACCTGTCTGTCTCTCCTCCCTCTCCTGTCTGTCTCCCTCCCTCCTCACCTGTCTGTCTCCCTCCTCACCTGTCTCCCTCTCTCCCCTGTCTCCCTCCCTCCTCACCTGTCTGTCTCCCTCCCTCCTCACCTGTCGCCCTCTCTCCCCCTGTCTCCCTCCCTCCTCACCTGTTTGTCTCTCCCCCTCCCTCCCCCTCACCTGTTTGTCACCCTCCCTCCCCACCTGTCTCACCCCCCGGTCTGCGCTTCTTCTCTGAGCTCAGCAGTTCCTCCAGAGAGCAGCAGGTGTCGCTGTCTGAACTCTTCAACAGACTCTCCTTCCTGCAGAGTTTCCTCCTGATGGAGGCGCACAGTCTGAGCTCCTGCTGCTACAACGCTGCTGCTCTCTTTACCTCCTTCCTCCTCACCTCCACCCAGCGCTCCTCTCGAGCCAGGTAACTCCTCCTCCTCACCTCCTCATCAGACAGGTAACTCCTCCTGTGGAGCTCTGCTGTTAATCTCTGTGTGTGTGTGTGTGTGTGTGTGTGTGTGTGTGTGTGTGTGTGTGTGTGTGTGTGTGTGTGTGTGTGTGTGTGTGTGTGTGTGTGTGTGGTTGGTGTTGTTGACGTTGGTGTGTGTGAACTTCTACCTGGAGAGGAAGATCTACCAGCTTGTGATGAACTCTGATCATCCTGAACACCAACACATGGTCAGTAGGTCCCAGCTGACAGGTGAGCTTCTGGAGCAGCTGTTCTAACTGTGTGTGTGTGTGTGTGTGTGTGTGTGTGTGTGTGTGTAGGAGCTGGTCAGTGTGTATGTGTGTGTGCTGCGGCGCCTCATGGTGTGTGTAGGAGTGTGTGTGTTGCTGTATGTGTGTGTTGCGTACAGAGACCCCCTGCAGCAGAGTCTACAGGTGCTGCAGCAGCTCAGAGACACTCAGAGGAGCCTGCAGGAGGCGCTGCAGCACGCAGGTGAGCTCAGCTACACACACCTGAACACAGCAGAGGAGCTGATCCTGACTGCCTGTCTGTCTGCCTGTCTGCCTGTCTGTCTGTCTGTCTGTCTGCCTGTCTGTCTGCAGAGTCTTTAGGGGAGCAACAGAAGAAGGGTCAGCTGATTGTGAAGGTGAGATGAGAAGTGAACCGGTGATGTCATAGATTCACTTCCTGTCTCATCAGACCGACCAATCACATCTCTTCTAGAGGAGACCAGAGAGGAGAAGAAGAGAGGAGGCGCTGACGAGGAGAGAGGAGATAAAAAGAGAAGAAGAGGAGGAGGAGGAGGAGGAGGAGGAGGACGACGACATGTGCAGCACGTTGGTGTCTCTGACCAAAGACCAACCAGACCTGTCTCACCTCTCACAACTTGGTCAGTGCCTGTCTCACCTCTCTCACCTCTATCAGTACCTGTCTCACATCTATCAGTACCTGTCTCACCTCTCTCACATCAGTCAGTACCTGTCTCACCTCTATCAGTACCTGTCTCACCTCTCTCACATCAGTCAGTACCTGTCTCACCTCTATCAGTACCTGTCTCACCTCTCTCACATCAGTCAGTACCTGTCTCACCTCTATCAGTACCTGTCTCACCTCTGTCAGTACCTGTCTCACCTCTATCAGTACCTGTCTCACCTCTCTCACCTCTATCAGTACCTGTCTCACCTCTGTCAGTACCTGTCTCACCTCTCTCACCTCTATCAGTACCTGTCTCACCTCAGTCAGTACCTGTCTCACCTCTCTCACCTCAGTCAGTACCTGTCTCACCTCTCTCACCTCAGTCAGTACCTGTCTCACCTCTCTCACCTGTCTCACTTCTCTCACCTCAGTCAGTACCTGTCTCACCTCAGTCAGTACCTGTCTCACCTCAGTCAGTACCTGTCTTATCTTTGTGTCTTCGTATTTGTCTTCACAGTATAAATGTGTCTTTGTACTGCAGGTTGGAGTACTGATAGTATTCTTAGCAGTACAGTGAATAGCTCTGTCGCTGACATCCCCCTGCAGCAATACAATACCCAGAATGCCTCAGTGAGTGCCAGCAGGCGCCCTCGTCGCTCCTCCTCCTCCTCCTCCCCTCTGGTCTACAGCATCCTGGTGGAGGACAGAAAGGTAAATCTTATAGATTATAGATTATTGACTGTTAGTTAACTCAAACCTCTCTGATTCGTTGTTGGTGTGTTCAGCTCTGACATCACAGCGTTGGGGGCGGTGCTTCTGTTTTGTCTACACATGTTTCCAGACTTGATGCAACTTTTTATTCCTTAAATGTTCTTATTGTTACCGTGCTAACCTGAATACAAAGAGTTATTATCTGCATGACCTCTGACCTCTGTCCTCTCTCTCCTTCTGTCCTGATTGGTCAGCCTCGTTACAGCCTGAGGAGCAGAAGATCAGAGACTCACTGAAGGACTCTGCTGGACTTTTAATGTTTCTCTGAATATCAATAAAGTGACTTAATATTTTAAACAGAGAGTGAAGCTGATGTTCAGACACACGCCAGATGGAATCTAACACACTGGAGACATAATCAATCATAAATATAAAAACAAATAAATCTGCTTGCTGAAAGAAAAGATCAGATTTAAAATCTCTATTTGTCTGTGAGAGCGACACTCGGTCTGATATTATTATTAATATTATTATTATTAGTATTAATACTAATATTAATAATAATATGTTTAATGATATTGTTAATATTATTATTGCTATAATAATATTATAAATATTATTATTATAAATATTATTGCTATAATAATATTAATATTATTGTTATAAATATTATTATTGTTGTTATGCATATTATTGTTGTTATTCATATTATTGTTATACACACCCCACTATATATTATATTATTATAATAATCACTGCAGCTGTTGAGGACAAATGAGTGAAATGAACTTGGAAAAGAAGAGAAGAAGATCTCAGAGATTTAATCTCTCAAACATAAATAATAAAGAGCTGCTGTTTGTTTATTAACACTAAATATTAATATTACAGTAGATCCTCCTCTCAGACCTGCTGACCAATAAACACCTGTGTTCACCTCAGTTAGATGTATGTGTTTATAGTTTAAGGAGGAGCAGAAAGAGTCTAGAACCTGTCGGGTTCAAATATCATATCGCTGTTTATTTCTCATCATCATGAGATCTGAACCAAAACGATCTGATGTTTGAGTTTCAGCAGACGGAGGAGGAGGTGGAGCCTCACATGATCCCACCGTTCATCTCTGCTGCTTCAAACCGTCACAAAGTCTGAAGATATAATCCGTGATGAAGATGATGAAGATGAAGATCAGCTGACCGGCTTCATCAGCTCTGAAGGAAAGAAAAGAGAAAACAAAATCTGCTGCAGGAATGTCCTTCAGTTTTTCCTTTTGCTTCAGATTTCACCCTCAAAAACAAAAAAAGGAGAGAAAATGAGAAACAGACCACAGAGAGGAGGAGGAGGAGGAGGAGGAGCTGGTCTGGGGTCAGATGTCGGGGCGGAGGAGGAGTTGTGGGTTCGGTCTGCAGCTCAGAGCAGATTTTCACACAAAAGCTACTGAGAGAGAAGACGAACTACCGTCTGCCTGCCTGTCTGTCTGTCTGCCTGCCTGTCTGTCTGTCTGTCTGTCTGTCTGTCTCTGGAATGAAAGAACAAACGTCTACAGAGGAGGTGAACCTGAAGGAGCAGCAGGAGGAGAAATCTGGAGAAAGTGTGAAGTTGAAGTGAAGCTTCTTCTGTGGTGGAGCTGAGTCGGCACATTCTGGATTCTTCAGAGGAGACGACCGACGGATCGACTTCTTCTTCATGTTTCCTTTTTGTCCTCTAAACTGATCTCTGAGCAGTTTGAGCTGACGGAACCTGAAGCAGCTGAACAGCAGCTGGTCTGAACAAAGTTCTTATGGTTGATTCACATCGGTGGGATTCTGACGATGTCCACGTGTTCTGAGAGAGAGAAGGAGAGAGAGGAGGAGAGAGAGAGGATGAGGGGGGGAGACGTTGACCTCCACATGACCTCCACCAGAGGACTGAGGTTCTGCTGAAACGGACTTTGTGAGATGAACTCTGAGGACTCGACAGGAAGAGACTCAAACAGAAACCTTCAGATTAAATGAAAAGAGAAACATGAATATGAGGTGAGACAGGCTGACCTCTGACCTCTGACCTGCGTACAGGTGTGGACTGACCTACCTGAGCGGCATGCAGCTGATCCGACCTCACAGCAGCTTCATCGGGTTCAGCATCCACCCTCCTCCTCCTCCACCTCCTACTCATCCTTCTCCTCCTCCTTCTCCAGTTCTCCTACCACCTGAACACCACCTCAACAGAACCAGCACACAGCAGCTTCACCTGCAGGACAGGTGAGTGAACTGCAGCTTCTGATGTGAGACAGGAAGTAAGAGCGGTTTAGAAAGACTTCATAAATGAAAGAAACAAACAGAGTACCTGAACAGGTAGAGAACAGAGTACCTGAACAGGTAGAGAACAGAGTACCTGAACAGGTAGAGAACAGAGTACCTGAACAGGTAGAGAACAGAGTACCTGAACAGGTACCTGAACAGGTAGAGAACAGAGTACCTGAACAGGTAGAGAACAGAGTACCTGAACAGGTAGAGAACAGAGTACCTGAACAGGTAGAGAACAGAGTACCTGAACAGGTAGAGAACAGAGTACCTGAACAGGTAGAGAACAGAGTACCCTGAACAGGTAGAGAACAGAGTACCTGAACAGGTAGAGAACAGAGTACCTGAACAGGTAGAGAACAGAGTACCTGAACAGGTAGAGAACAGAGTACCTGAACAGGTAGAGAACAGAGTACCTGAACAGGTAGAGAACAGTATAAACACAGAAACTTACAGGATCAAAGCAGGATGTTTCCCGCTTCAAAAACAGACAGATGACAGGACCAGGATCAGATAGCAGAGTTTTGTGTGATCAGACTTCCTGTTTAAAGAAGGATCCACTCAGTAATCCAGACAAACCCAGACCAGGTCCAGACCAGGTCCAGGTCCAGACCAGGTCCAGGTCCAAGTCAGGGTCCAGTCTGATCGGGAGACCTGTTCTGTTCTTCAGGTGTGGGTCAGAGCTTTGAGCTTCCTGTTCCTGCAGACAGACACATGAATCTGATATCTGAGTAGAGTTCATCACTGACTCCTCTCACTTCACATGTGGAGGGATTTTATTTTGAAAGGTTCTGTTTACTTTGGGCTGACTGGTGTCTGAGTCTCTTCACTCACTTCATCTCATCTTCTGCCTTCACATCGTTGTCTACAGCATCGTGTTTCAGATACACAACAAACATGTGACCCGTTCACATTCAGAGCATCAGGATGGAAAACATGACAAACCAGAGGAGTCGATGCAGAGGACTCAGTGACCTGTTTGACGTCCCAGCATGCCGAGCAGCAGCACGACATGTAGATATGAATGAAGAGCTGAGGGTTAAAAATAGAGTGTGTGTGTGTGTGTGTGTGTGTGTGTGTGTGTGTGTGTGTGTGTGTGTGTGTGTGTGTGTGTGTGTGTGTGTGTGTGTGTGTGTGTGTGTGTGTGTGTGTGTGTGTGTGTGTGTGTGTGTGAGAGAGAGACACATCTACTGCGTCTAGAGTTTCTGTAGTTTCTTCTGTTGTTTGTAGTTTCTAGAGTTTCTGTAGTTTCTTTCTGCTTTCAGTATTTCTTCAGTTGTTTCTGTAGGTTCTTCTATTAGAACTGTGATTGTTGGTTCTAGTAGCTCTACATGTTGGTGTGTTGGTGACAGAGTGGACCGGATGCACAGCACGTGATCATAACGCTGCTGGTTCCATTCCATACAACGTAGTGACCTCCTCACATCTCAATACCGTCTGTGATATGAAACATCCTGAACAACACACACACACACTCACACACAGACACACACACACACACACACACACACACACACACACACACACACACACACACACACACACACACACACACAGACACACACACACACACACACACACACACACTCTCTCTCTTCAGTCATAGATGTCCTGGGGGATGGACGAGCGAGCTTGTCTCTGATTGGGTCACTGGGTCGCTCACTGTTGCTCTGGGGGAGGGGAGCTGTGTGTGTGTGTGTGTGTGTGTGTGTGTGTGTGTGTGTGTGTGTGTGTGTGTGTGTGTGTGTGTGTGTGTGTGTGTGTGTGTGTGTGTGTGTGTGTGTGTGTGTGTGTGTGTGTGTGAGGTCAGAGGTCAGCCTGTAGTTTATCTCCTCCCCTGCCAGACGATAAAGGGGTGTGTTTGTTTTTCCATCACCCAGATGTGTTGAAGTGTTCGGGTGCGTTTGTTTTTCAACCTCAAAGAGGGGTGGAGTTTAACTCTCAGCACTGACAGCTGAGGGTCGACTGATTTGTTGCCGTTTTCCTCAGTGGGGTGTGTTTGATTTGATCACCTTGTCTGTTGCTCTACAGGGGTGTGTTTGATTTGATCACCTTGTCTGTTGCTCTACAGGTGTGTTTTGATTTGATCACCTTGTCTGTTGCTCTACAGGTGTGTTTGTTTGTGTTCATCATGACCTGACCCCTCTGTGGGGGGTTAACCCGTCTGTCTCTGCTCAGGAGCGCTTGTTTCGCTGCAGGGAGCAGCCTGTTGAGATTGAATACGGTGATA
>NC_072460.1:27475236-27502736 GCF_027596085.1 Anoplopoma fimbria
CAGACTGAATCACTGACAGGAGAATAAAAATGACTGACTATTGGTCTGAAGTGAAGAAAATCAGTTTAATGACTGAGACTGCACACACACACACACACACACACACACACACACACACACACACACACACACACACACACACCATCTGCTTTAGATTAGCCTGTTGATGTTTCCCATGACCTCTCCCTTCTAGTTCACATCTGAACACAGCAGCTCCTCTCCTGTTGGTTTGTTTCATTCAGTTTTATTATTCTGATTGTTTTATTGTATTATTGTTTTATTATTGTTTTTAGATCTTTAGAGTTTCTCCTGCTGGATTAACAAACATTCAAACGTTGGACGATCTCTTATTTAAACACAGTCAGTCTGTGAGAAGAAGATGTGGACCGATGTAATCAACCTAAAGTTCAGAGGTTTGTCCGTCCCCATCTCATCATTTACTAAATGAACATCATGCTGTATTGAAGAAGACTTGAAACTAGAGATTGAGACCATAAACTCATGTTTACAATGTTTACTGAGGGAATAAATCAAGAGAGAAGTAGAGTCATTTTCTCATAGACTTCTATACAACCAGAGGAGTCGCCCCCTGGTGGTCAGGAGAGAGAATGCAGCTTTAACACTCTTCAGAACCAGAGGTTTGTCTCCTGATTAAAGCAGTTTATTCCCCACAGAGCTACATCGACCAATCAGATGACCTGTTTCCTCTGAGGTCAGAGGTCATCCTTTGTCTCAGAGTTAAAGCAGAGAGGAAACCGTCTCATGAGAACCACAGAGATCCATCAGCCTGATCGGATCCTCTCATTATTGAGACACTACGCTGCATTCTATTGGTGGAACAGAGAGGATGAATAATCAATAACTTCATCACCAGCAGGTGTGGCTGCAGTATTGATTATCAGATTAGCCGTACGTTGTTAGCTCAGTGATGCTAGTTGAGGTCAACAAGGAAGTGACACAAACTGCAGTCCATCAAACGACCACTAGAGGCTCCACCGGAGAGTCAGACCTCATACACCTCAATGTTGAGAAGAAGAAACACGTTTACAGACTTTGGCCGTTTCTCAATCAGTGAACTTCTCTGTACTTGTGTCCTCCTGAACTTGTGAAACGTCATCTAGCGGCCCAGGTACTGTTCCAATACACAAGTTCATTCAGCCAAGTACGGTCCAGATACCCGGATGTGTCCTCGCTCCGCCCATTATATCGAGGATGCATCGGAGGAGACTTGTGTGGACTTTGGACAGCCAAGTATCCCAGAATGCATTTCACCAGCCAAGTCTCCCAGAATGCATTTCACCAGCAAACAAGAGCCGACAGCAGCGGAGACGGCTCACAACTGTCAGTTATAACTGTCTAAATACTGCTGCTGTTGTGTAACGGAATTTAGTTTTAACATTTTTTTAAGCGAGAATGTAGTTGTTAAGACTTAAAATATGAGGTCAATTTATCAAGATAGAGCCTGTTTGAAAAAAGCGCCGACGATATATATATATAGATAGAGAGATATGAGAGGTCCAGAGAGGAGATATATATATATATAGATATGAGGACCAGAGAGGAGACCGGGCGGTGGTGCTCATGCAGCCCGCTGACAGCAGCCTGATCTCGGCTAGGCCTCTCCAGATGTGCCGCTGGCTCCGGTGTCTCTGTGGTTGTGGTTGCAGATGTAACACAAAACATAACACAAAACATATACATATATATATATATATATATATATATATATATATATATAAACATATATATATATATATATAAACATATACATATTAATATTTTAATATTTTCTAAATGAAAACGAAAAAAGGCAGGGTTGTGTTTTATATCATATTTCGTTTTATTGTCAATATATATGACTGAAGATAACCGGAGTAGGCGGGACCGACGAGCTGAGTTGGTGACGTCGTGACGTTGGTGACGTCATCGAGTTCGCTGCTGTTCCAATTGCAAAATGACGTAATGACGTCATGACGTACTGCGTCCTCCCGTCCTCGGGAGTTTGTACTCCCGAGTCGAACTATCCAAGTATGAACTTGCAAGTTTGCAAGTCCATACTTGACCATACTTGGTATTGAGAAACGGCCTTTATAACAGAAGACAAAGTAACATCAGAGCTTCCTGTGTTAAAGCTGCATTCTCTCTGCTGTCCACCAGGGGGCGACTCCTCTGGTTGTATAGAAGTCTATGAGAAAATGACTCTACTTCTCTCTTGATTTATTCCCTCAGTAAACATTGTAAACATGAGTTTATGGTCTCAATCTCTAGTTTCAAGTCTTCTTCAATACAGCATGATGTTCATTTAGTAAATGATGCTCCATTTAGAGTCAAACAGACCATAAAGCAGGGGATGCTGGGTAATATTGTTCATGCAACTCTTTGAGTGACTGATGGTTGATGTCATGCCCGCTAGCAGCTAGCAGCTAGCTGTTTGCTATCAGATGTGTGCTTTGTGGGGCATAACGTTGACATTAATGCACAAACTGAAGGAGCTGATAGGATTGAATTTCACTTTAGTTTTAACAAATCAATCAACGTATTGATTGAAGAAGTCTGAGCTTCAGTCTTTGTGTTGGGTGAAATATTATTACATTCGTATGTTACCAACGGGACAAACCAGCAACCGGAGCACCGAGACCACAGGGTTAACGTTAGCATACCTCAGGGTAGCATCATGTCGCTACTTAGCCTAGCTTGTTAGCCTGGTTAGCCTTAGCTAGCTTCCAGCTCAGTGTTTCAGAACCCTCTTGGTGACGTCAGAGCCTCCGTCCATGTGTCACAGCGTTCATATGGTTTCTCTTGTGATGACGCTGTTTGACAGAATGATGAAGATGATGAAGGTTACGTAACGTGATCGTCTGAACATCTGCTTCATCCACTGGAGACCAAACATCTGTCACATCTGTAAAGCTTGGTCAGCGTGATGTGATGTCTGAACGGATCCCTCTGATGTTCTGATGTGGGAGTCCTGCTTGTTTATACCAGTGTGTGTGTGTGTGTGTGTGTGTGTGTGTGTGTGTGTGTGTGTGTGTGTGTGTGTGTGTGTGTGTGTGTCTGTGTGTGTGTGTGTGTGTGTGTGTGTGTGTGTGTGTGTGTGTGTGTGTGTGTGTCTGTGTGTGTGTGTCTGTGTGTGTGTGTGTGTGTGTGTGTGTGTGTGTGTGTGTGTGTGTGTGTGTGTGTGTCTGTGTGTGTGTGTGTGTCTGTGTGTGTGTGTGTGTGTGTGTGTGTGTCTGTGTGTGTGTGTCTGTGTGTGAGTGTGTGTGTGTGTGTGTCTGTGTGTGTGTGTGTGTGTGTGTGTGTGTGTGTGTGTGTGTCTGTGTGTGTGTGTGTCTGTGTGTGTGTGTGTGTGTGTGTGTGTGTGTGTGTGTGTGTGTGTGTGTGTGTGTGTGTGTGTCTGTGTGTGTGTGTGTGTGTGTGTGTAGGCTGTTTTTACAATCAGCGTATTTCATACAGGAAATGATCACATCCTGTCCGTCTGTTATTTATAATGCTGATTTTTTTTTTTATTTTATTTTTTAATTGCTTATTGTTACTTATGTATGAACCATGTATGATCCATGTATGAACCATGAATGATCCATAAAACATGATCCATGTATGATCCATGTATGATCCATGTATGATCCATGTATGAACCATGTATGATCCATGTATGAACCATGTATGAACCATGTATGATCCATGTATGATCCATGTATGAACCATGTATGATCCATGTATGAACCATGTATGGTCCATGTATGAACCATGTATGATCCATGTATGATCCATGTATGATCCATGTATGATCCATGTATGATCCATGTATGAACCATGTATGATCCATGTATGATCCAGTGGTCCAACACGGACCGTGTGGGCGTGGCCTGCATGTCATGTGATCAGCAGTCTGCCCTCCCCCCGCAGGCCCCTCCCCCTCCAGTCCCAGTCTGCTGCCTGAGGGTGTGTGTGTGGAGGCCTGTTCTCCGCGTCACCAGCAGGGGGCGCTGGAGGCCGACGCGCCGCTGAGCTCCGCCCCGGGCCCCGCCTCCCTGCAGGGAGGGGCGGGGCCGCCGGAGACCCCAACAACACCACCGAGGAAGAGCAGGCCCAAACCCCAGGGTGACCACTTTATTTACTTTATTTACTTTATTTACTTTATTCACATTTATTTACTTTATTTACTTTATTCACATTCATTTACTTTATTCACATTTATTTACTTTATTTACTTTATTTACTTTATTTACATTTATTTACACGTTTATTTACTTTATTCACATTTATTTACTTTATTCACATTTATTTACTTTATTCACATTTATTTACTTTATTTACTTTATTCATTTATTTACTTTATTTACATTTATTTACTTTATTCACATTTATTTACTTTATTCACATTTATTTACTTTATTCATTTATTTATTTACTTTATTCACATTTATTCACATTTATTTACTTTATTCACATTTATTTACTTTATTTACTTTATTTACTTTATTCACATTTATTTACTTTATTCACATTTATTTACTTTATTCACATTTATTTACTTTATTCACATTTATTTACTTTATTCACATTTATTTACTTTATTTACTTTATTCACATTTATTTACTTTATTCACATTTATTTACTTTATTCACATTCCAATGATGACGTGTGTCTGCTGTAATGAACGCTTGATGACGTATTGATCCCGTCACAGTCCCCCGAAGCCCCCACCTCCAGCAGCAGGCGGGGGTGCTGAGGCCCCGCCCCCGGGCTCCAGACAAGCCCCTCCCCCCGCCATGCAGGCCCCTCCCCGTGGACCCCCGGGGGCCGGGCCCCGCCCACCCGGGGGACGGCACCGCCTCCCCCACCTGCGTGCTGTCACTCATCGAGAAGTTTGAGCGGTGAGTTCTGATTGGTCAGAGGAGGAGTGACGTCATCATTAAAGGCTTCTATGACATGTAACGTGTGTGTGTGTGTGTGTGTGTGTGTGTGTGTGTGTGTGTGTGTGTGTAGTGAGCAGATCATCGTGGTTCCTGACATCAGCGGGGGCTCTGTGTCTCCGCCCCCGACCCCCCCGCCTCCTCCCGACCTTCATCACCTCCGTCATCTTCTTCACCCGCCCCCCCACCGGAGGAGGAGCCGCCCTCTGAGCTGAAAGGTCCCGATGACGTCACAGTGGGGGTGAGGGGGAGGAGGGAGACGGTGGCCATGACGACGATGATGATGACGATGATGAAGAGCTGGCGGCGGCGTGTCGAGACGACCTCCATCAGAAGCGTCTCTCCATGGAGTCGGGTTACAGCGCCTCAGAGAAGCACCTGGAGGAGGATGCCGTTGCCGTGGAGATGAGGGAGCAGCCGCCGCTGCTCGACCAATCAGAGCTGCCCTCGGAGCGTCTGTCCCTCCCCTCCTCGCAGACGGAAGGGAAGCTGGCCAATCGGGACAGCGGCATCGACAGCATCAGCTCTCCGTCGCACAGCGAGGAGCTCTGCTTCGCCGGCGTGGACGACGGGGGCGTGGCCTACCCCTGTAGCCCCGCCCTCCTGCCCCGCCTCTCCAGCTCCTCCTCGTACGCGGGGGAGGGAGGGGAGGAGGGAGAGGCACGGACGGGCGGGGCCAGGAGGAGGAGGGAGTTCTCTGAGGAGGGAGACAGCGACCTGGAGGAGGAGGAGGCAGAGCTTACGCTGGTGCTGCCCCCCCCCAAAACAGACAGACAGGACTCTGCTGAGGTGAGACAGGAAGTGAGAGAAAGGAGACAACAGCTCCCCCTACAGGCCTGTTCACACCTGGTGACATCATCAGGTCCACATGTCCTCATTAAGCTCCGCCTCCTCCTCTATTTCTTCTTCTTCTTTTATTGGTTGAGAAACAGGAAGTCCATCTCTGCGTCCCGCGGTTACAACCAGAAGTGATGTCATGTTTATTTATAGATGAGCGGAGAAGTTAGATCTGGTCATGTGATCACTGAGACGCATGTGGACCAGCTATGAACGGCCTTAGATCACATGACACAACCACCCATTCATTCATAATGTCAACAAACATCACATGACTCCTGAAGGAGGACGGTGGCCTGTGAAGGACACAAAGTGGTAGTAATAGTAGTATTAGTAGAACTAGTAGTAGTATTAGTAGAACTAGTGGTAGTAGAACTAGTAGTAGTATTAGTAGTATTAGTAGAACTAGTGGTAGTACTAGTATTTGTAGAACTAGTAGTAGTAGTAATAGTAGCATTAGTAGAACTGTGGCGTAGTGGAGAGCAAGGTAGTTCTCCAATCAGAGGGTCGGTGGTTCGATACCCGGCTTCAGCAGTCGATGTGTCCTTGGGCAAGACACTTAACCCCAAGTTGCTCCTGAAGGCCATCGGTGTGGACTGATGATGAATGTTAGTTAGAGTCTGATGGTGGCACCTTGATGGTAGCCTGTCATCAGTGTGTGAATGGGTGAATGATATGTAACATACTACTGACTGTAAGTCGCTTTGGAGAAAAGCCTCTGCTACATGACTGTAATGTAATGTAAATGTAATGTAACTAGGAGTAGTATTAGTAGATTAGTAGTAGTAGTAGTAGTAGAACTAGTAGTATTAGTAGAACTAGTAGTAGTACTAGTATTAGTAGAACTAGTAGTAGTAGTATTAGTAGAACTAGTAGTAGTAGTAGTAATAGTAGTATTGGTAGAACTATTAGTAGTAGTAGTATTAGTAGAACTAGTAGTAGTAGTATTAGTAGAACTAGTAGTAGTAGTATTGTTATTATCATTATTATATGACATCAGAACTGATAGAATGTAAACGCCAGATTCACTTGATCCTTGTTTGATTTGGTTCTCTGTCTCTCTCTCTGTCTGTCTCTCTACCTGTCTGTCTCTCTACCTGTCTCTCTACCTGTCTGTCTCTCTGTCTGTCTCTCTACCTGTCTCTCTACCTGTCTGTCTCTCTACCTGTCTGTCTCTCTGTCTGTCTGTCTCTCTGTCTGTCTCTCTACCTGTCTGTCTCTCTGACTGTCCAGCTGTCTGTTCAGCAGAGGGTCTTCAACATAGCCAACGAGCTGCTGCACACAGAGACTGGCTACGTCTCTAAGCTCCACCTCCTGGACCAGGTGAGTCACCTGACATCTGGTTTCCTGGTTCTGATCTGGTCTCAGGAGCGACCCGGTTCAGATCAGGATGAAAACAGGTAGAGAAGATGAAGAACAGGTCACCTGACATGAAGGAACAACGCTGTGACATCATTAAATACATTCAGTAGAGGTTCAGTAGCTAGCGTAGCATAAACGTGCTAATGCTAACATACTCTGCTAATAAGTAGATCTCCTTCATCACCTGTGAGTGACCTGTCTCACTGACACACAACGTTTAACAGGACGAGCTCCAGAGACCAGAGAGTCTACGATGTGATTGGACAGTCCGTGTTTAAGGGGCGGGGCTTAGAGAGGGGACAGTTGGATGAACCTACATCAGATAGATCAGCTGACCATAGGACACACCTGGTTGCCATGGCAGCCCCTCAGTGTTGACTCCTCCCTCTCCTCCTGCAGGTGTTCTGTGCTCGTCTCCTGGAGGAGGCCCGGTCTCGCTCCTCCTTCCCCTGTGACGTGGTCCAGGGGATCTTCTCCAACATCTGCTCCATCTACTGCTTCCATCAGCAGTTCCTCCTGCCAGCACTGCAGAAACGCATGGAGGAGTGGTGAGAGCTCCTCCTCCTCCTCCCCCTCCCCCTCCTCTTCATCTCCTCCTCCTCCTCATCCTCCTCCTCTCCTTCCTCCTCTGTGTCCACAGGGACTCTAACCCACGGATCGGTGACATCCTGCAGAAGCTCGCTCCGTTCCTGAAGATGTACGGAGAGTACGTGAAGAACTTTGACCGAGCGATGGAGCTGGTGAACATCTGGATGGAGAGGTCGTCTCAGTTCAAGAGCATCATCCAGGAGATCCAGGTGTGTGTGTGTGTGTGTATCTGATGTATGTATGTGTGTGTGTTGATGTGTGTATCTGATGTGTGTGTGTGTGTGTGTGTGTGTGTGTGTGTGTGTGTGTGTGTGTGTGTGTGTGTGTGTGTGTATCTGTATGTGTGTGTGTTGATGTGTGTGTGTGTGATGTGTGTGTGTGTGTGTGTTCAGAGGGAGGAGCGCTGTGGGAATCTCACTCTGCAGCATCACATGTTGGAGCCGGTTCAGAGGATTCCTCGCTACGAGCTGCTGCTCAAAGATTATCTGCACCGCCTGCCAGAGGAAGCCCCGGACCACCGGGACGCCCAGAGTACGTAAAACAAACACACACGTGACGAGGACCCAGAGCGCATCATTCATGTCTAAGGACGCGTTCTTTAAAAGGCTCTGAAGGACACATGTGGTCATGTGATCCTGTGATCATGTGATCTTGTGAACATGTGATCTTGTGAACATGTGATCATGTGATCTTGTGATCATGTGATCCTGTGATCATGTGATCTTGTGAACATGTGATCATGTGATCCTGTGATCATGTGATCATGTGATCCTGTGATCAAGTGATCTTGTGATCTTGTGATCATGTGATCCTGGGATCTTGTGATCATGTGATTCTCATCTCTCTGCAGAGTCTCTGGAGTTGATCGCCACAGCAGCAGAACACTCCAACGCTGCCATCAAGAAGATGGTGAGACACACCTGTCTCTACCTGTCTCTACCTGTCTCTGTCTCTACCTGTCTGTGTCTCTACCTGTCTCTGTCTCTACCTGTCTCTACCTGTACCTGTCTGTGTCTCAACCTGTCTCTACCTGTACCTGTCTGTGTCTCAACCTGTCTGTGTCTCTACCTGTCTCTGTCTCTACCTGTCTCTACCTGTACCTGTCTCTGTCTCTACCTGTCTCTACCTGTACCTGTCTGTGTCTCAACCTGTCTGTGTCTCTACCTGTCTCTGTCTCTACCTGTCTCTACCTGTACCTGTCTCTGTCTTTACCTGTCTGTGTCTCTACCTGTCTCTACCTGTACCTGTCTCTGTCTCTACCTGTCTGTGTCTCTACCTGTCTGTGTCTCTACCTGTACCTGTCTCTGTCTCTACCTGTCTCTACCTGTACCTGTCTCTGTCTCTACCTGTCTCTACCTGTCTGTGTCTCTACCTTTCTCTGTCTGTGTCTCTACCTGTTTCTGTCTGTGTCTCTACCTGTTTCTACCTGTCTGTGTCTCTACCTGTTTCTACCTGTCTGTGTCTCTACCTGTTTCTACCTGTCTCTGTCTCTACCTGTTTCTACCTGTCTGTGTCTCTACCTGTTTCTACCTGTCTGTGACTCTACCTGTTTCTACCTGTCTCTGTCTCTACCTGTTTCTACCTGTCTGTGTCTCTACCTGTTTCTACCTGTCTCTGTCTCTACCTGTTTCTACCTGTCTGTGTCTCTACCTGTTTCTACCTGTCTCTGTCTCTACCTGTTTCTACCTGTCTGTGACTCTACCTGTTTCTACCTGTCTCTGTCTCTACCTGTTTCTACCTTCTGTGACTCTGTTTCTACCTGTCTGTGACTCTACCTGTCTCTGTCTCTACCTGTCTGTGACTCTACCTGTTTCTACCTGTCTCTGTCTCTACCTGTTTCTACCTGTCTGTGACTCTACCTGTTTCTACCTGTCTCTGTCTCTACCTGTTTCTCTACCTGTCTACCTGTCTCTGTCTCTACCTGTTTCTACCTGTCTGTGACTCTACCTGTTTCTACCTGTCTCTGTCTCTACCTGTTTCTACCTGTCTGTGACTCTACCTGTTTCTACCTGTCTCTGTCTCTACCTGTTTCTACCTGTCTGTGTCTCTACCTGTTTCTACCTGTCTGTGACTCTACCTGTTTCTACCTGTCTGTGTCTCTACCTGTCTGTGTCTCTACCTGTCCTGTCTGTGACTCTACCTGTCTGTGACTCTACCTGTCTGTGTCTGGGTCAGGACCGGATGAGGAAGTTGTTGAAGGTGTACGAGTTGTTGGGAGGAGAAGAAGACATCGTGAACCCGACAAACGAGCTGATTAGAGAAGGACACATCCTGAAGCTGTCCAACAAGAACGGGACCACGCAGGACCGATACCTCATACTGGTACTCTACTGGGTTCTACTGGGTTCTACTGTGTCCTACTCTAGTATCATAGTACTCTACTGTGTTCTACTCTAGTATCATAGTACTCTACTGTGTTCTACTCTAGTATCATAGTACTCTACTGTGTTCTACTAGTATCATAGTACTCTACTGTGTTCTACTCTAGTATCATAGTACTCTACTGTGTTCTACTCTAGTATCATAGTACTCTACTGTGTTCTACTCTAGTATCATAGTACTCTACTGTGTCCTCCTGACGTCTGTCTGTCTCTCTGCAGTTTAATGACAGGTTGCTTTACTGCGTCCCGAAGCTGCGTCTGATTGGTCAGAAGTACGGCGTCCGTGCTCGCATCGATGTGGACGGGATGGAGGTGAGACAGCATCAGCTGATTAAAACTGCCTCTCTCCCCGTGCACCTGTCTGACACTCTGTTTACCTGTCTGTCTCTGTCAATTCTCTGTCCCCTTGTATCACTGTCCATCGGTCCATGTGTTCACCTGTCTCACTCTCTGTCTACTTGTTACGCTGTCTGTCTGTTCCACTGTCTCACTCTATGCGTCCGCCTGTCTCTTTGTCTGTTCACCTGTCTCACTCTCTGCTAACCTGTCTTTCTCTCTCTGTTAAGCTGAAGGAGACCAGCAGTGTTGCAGGATCCAGGACGTTCCTGGTGTCTGGAAAACAGAGATCACTGGAGCTGCAGGCCAGGTACAGACAGACAGACAGACAGACAGACAGACAGACAGACAGACAGACAGACAGACAGACAGACACTAGGAGTCTCACATACGTTTTGTGTCTCTGCAGGACGGAGGAGGAGAAAAAAGACTGGATTCAGGTAAACACTCACCTGGCTGCAGTCATGATGTACTCCAGTACCCTGTGACATCACTGGTGGTTGTGGTTGCACATTGTGAATGTGTCTGTGGTGTCTCTGAAGTACTTCCTGAGCAGGTGTGTCAAATTAAAAGCATCACATAGTGAGGTCTCAGGCTTTTAATGTGAAACTCGTGTCTTCAGGCCATCCAGGCGACCATCCAGAGACACGAGACGACGATGGAGAGCTTCAGACATCTCACCTGTTCTCTGAGAGAAGACGAGTCCACTCCGCCTCACTCCCCGGTAACAGCTGGTCACATGACATGTCAGACACGACCATGAGGTCAGAGGTTTGGGTTAGAGACCAGACTGAACATCTGGAAGCTTCAGAAGCTTAAAGGAACACCTCACCTGAACATCAGCTCCTCAGCTGTGACCTTTAATGTCTCCACGCAGAAACTACTGACACCCACATGTTGAGGAACTGATGTACAGGTGGTTATTATGGGATGTAGGGTTCAAAATATATATATATATAGAACTGAAAGTAAAGTAAAGAAGTGACGGTTAACTTTAACTTATGGTCTCTCTGCTCCCTCTCTGCTATGTATGTCTGTCTGTATGTCTGTGTGTCTGTCTGTCCTCCTGTCTGTCTGTCCTGCTGTCTGTCCTGCTGTCTGTCTGTCTCTCTGTCCATCCTCCTGTCTGTCCTGCTGTCTGTCTCTCAGAGCTGTGTGGAACTCGGAAAACGAGCTCCGACTCCCATCAGAGAGAAAGAAGTGACTCTGTGTATGAAATGTCAGGAACCGTTCAACTCCATCACCAAGAGACGACACCACTGTAAAGCCTGTGGACACGTAGGTTATCAATATCTACTAATCAATGGTCAATAACACCACTGTAAAGCCTGTACTACATCTCAGAGGCACACATTGTACTTCTTGTTCGTTGTCTCCAGGTGGTTTGTGGGAAATGTTCAGAGTTTCGTGCTCGTCTTTCATACGACAACAACCGCACCAACCGGGTGTGTGTGGACTGCTACGCCATGCTGGTGGGGGCGTCGCCTTCACCCGCCACGCTGAGCAGCAGCACCCACAGGAGACGCTCCATCCTGGAGGTTAGTGTGACATCACTGTGACATCACCATGATTGTGTTGTTTTCCAATACGTTATGATATAACTGATACTACAGATAAACTCTCTCCTTCTCTCTCGTTGCCATAGAAACAGGCATCCCTGGCAGCAGAGCACAGTGTGATCTGTAGTTTCCTTCACCACATGGAGAAAGGAGGTGGGCGGGGCTGGCAGAAGGCCTGGTTCGTCATCCCTGAGAATGAGCCGCTGGTGCTCTACATCTACGGAGCTCCACAGGTACGTCTACAAGATGTGTGATGAGGAGGACAAGAGGAGGTGTGAGGGGGTTTGAGGAGGTTTGATAGGGGTTGAGGAAAACTTGAGGTGTGAGGGGGTTTGAGGAGGTGTGATGGGATTAGAGGAGAATTTGAGGATGTGTGATGGGGTTTGAGGAGGTGTGATGGGATTAGAGGAGAACTTGAGGAGGTGTGATGGGGTTAGAAGAGAACTTGAGGATGTGTGATGGGTTTGAGGAGGTTTGATGGGGTTAGAGGAGAACCTGAGGAGGTGTGATGGGGTTTGAGGAGAACTTGAGGAGGTTTGATAGGGTTAGAGGAGGTTTGATGGGGTTTGAGGAGGTGTGAGGAATACTTGAGGAGGTGTGAGGGGGTGTGATGGAGTTAGAGGAGAACTTGAGGAGGTGTGATGGGGTTAGAGGAGAACCTGAGGAGGTGTGATGGGTTTTAGGAGGTTTGATGGGGTTAGAGGAGAACCTGAGGAGGTGTGATGGGGTTTGAGGAGAACTTGAGGAGGTTTGATAGGGTTAGAGGAGGTTTGATGGGGTTTGAGGAGGTGTGAGGGGGTTTGAGGAGAACCTGAGGAGGTGTGATGGGGTTTGAGGAGGTTTGATGGGGTTAGAGGAGAACCTGAGGAGGTGTGATGGGGTTTGAGGAGAACTTGAGGAGGTTTGATAGGGTTAGAGGAGGTTTGATGGGGTTTGAGGAGGTGTGAGGGGGTTTGAGGAGGTTTAAGGAGGTTTGAGGAGGTTTGATGGGGTTAGAGGAGAACCTGAGGAGGTGTGATGGGGTTTGAGGAGGTCTGATGGGGTTTGAGGAGATTTGATGGAGTTAGAGGAGAACTTGAGGAGGTTTGATAAGGTTAGAGGAGGTTTGATGGGGTTTGAGGAGGTGTGAGGGGGTTTGAGGAGGTTTAAGGAGGTTTGAGGAGGTTTGAGGGGGTTTGAGGAGGTTTGATGGGGTTAGAGGAGAACCTGAGGAGGTGTGATGGGGTTTTAGGAGGTTTGATGGGGTTAGAGGAGAACCTGAGGAGGTGTGATGGGGTTTTAGGAGGTTTGATGGGGTTAGAGGAGAACCTGAGGAGGTGTGATGGGGTTTGAGGAGGTGTGATGGGGTTTGAGGAGAACTTGAGGAGGTTTGATAGGGTTAGAGGAGGTTTGATGGGGTTTGAGGAGGTGTGATGTGGTTTGAGGAGAACTTGAGGAGGTTTGATAGGGTTAGAGGAGGTTTGATGGGGTTTGAGGAGGTGTGAGGGGGTTTGAGGAGGTTTAAGGAGGTTTGAGGAGGTTTGAGGGGGTTTGAGGAGGTTTGATGGGGTTAGAGGAGAACCTGAGGAGGTGTGATGGGGTTTGAGGAGATTTGATGGAGTTAGAGGAGAACTTGAGGAGGTTTGATAGGGTTAGAGAAGAACTTGGGGAGGTGTGATGGGTTTGAGGAGGTTTGAGGAGGTTTGAGGGGGTTTGAGGAGGTTTGAGGGGGTTTGAGGAGATTCGAGGGGGTTTGAGGAGGTGTGATGGGGTTTGATGGGGTTTGAGGAGAACTTGAGGAGGTTTCAGGAGGTTTGAGGGGGTTTGAGGAGGTGTAATGGGGTTTGAGGACGGTTTTTGGAGGACACGATGTTTAGTCATAAAATATTTTAAATATTTATTCATTCATATATATATATATATACACACATATATGTGTCTATATTACCCATGATGCACTGTGAGGAAACAGAACTGTATTGATGGTCTCTCCAGGACGTGAAGGCTCAGCGCAGCATTCCTCTGATTGGCTTCGAGGTCGCTCTTCCTGAGTCATGTGACCGGCTGGAGCGACGCAACGCCTTCAAGATCTCCCAGAGTCACCTGACCCTGTACTTCTGTGCCGAGGGGGAGGAGCTACAGCGGCGATGGATGGACGTCCTGCTGAGGGCCGGGCGGGGGGAGGAGCCTCAGGTCCACCGGCCAATCGTTGAGAGTGTGGAGGAAGAGGGGGAGGAGCTGGCAGCGGAGGAGGAGAACACGTGATCCTATTGGACGAGGAAGGATGACGACGATGAAGATCCGTCTCTATGGAAACCTTTAAAAAACCAGTACACTGATGTTCAACACACACACACACACACACACTGCATGACTGCCCCTCGCTGTCAGACACAAGATGGCGTCTCTCTCTTCTTCACCTTGTTTTCTTTTCTCCTGCGCTGTGACGCAGCGAGGTGGGCGGAGCTTCTTCTCACAGGAAACAGTCAGTTTGGTCCTAAACACTACAGTACCCATAAGCCTCAGCTGCGGTTCCCCTGGAGACACCTCCACCATCCATCAGCAGTAAGAAGCTCTCTGATTGGACGTTTCCTGGAACATGAAGCTGCTGTGAGGAACATCTCAGTCTTCAAATATGAATCTGACCCGAGCGTCGCAATCTGATTGAACGATGAAGAACCTCTCAGTTTAAGCAGGAAGTGGTTCTGTTTGTCAGCGTGACCTCTGACCCACCGTCTGCTTCCTGTTGTCTCCATGTTGTTTAAGAGAACGTTGCCGTCTGACGTACATCTGCTGTTTTGATTAACCGTCTAATATCAACGATGTCATGTGACCTGGACCAGGACTGATGAAGTCCTGGTCCCTGACAGACCTGTGACGACGTCAACAACTCGATGAAACTACGAGCTTCTTCAACGGATTAAAGGAGATCGTGTTGGACAGACCTCTACTTGATTCCTCCTGTTTTTAAAGGTTTATGGTTTCCTGAAAACAGGAAGTAGCAAGGATGAAAACACGGAAGAAGAAAAACACCGACGTGTCCTCTTTAAATAATCTTAGGAGACGTTTTAATGATATTTCCTCTGAAGAAGAATCTTTATAAACCTCACTGCTGCTGTCTGACCGCCACACCTGTCTGGAGGGAAACTACGTCTCCCAGCAGCCTCTGCTCCATCAGACCTGAAGCCACACCGCCGTCTGCTGGTGGAGTCTGGTACTGAGGGTTTTTATACAGTCCTGAAGACGTCTTTAGTTGATTTACTTATTATTAACATATTTATTTATTTTTATGTTTCGTTTTCAGAGTTCAAACTGACTTTTTGGAATCACAAAATTATTCATTTCACAAAAACAAGTTTTTGACAAGAAAAGTCCAAATAAGACAAAAAAGACTTCAGAATGTTCTCGAACCTCGAAGAGTTCGAATCATTTTAACTTTCATTTAAACGTTGGGTTGTTTGTTTGAGGTTAAAAAAGTAACAAAGAAACAACTGTGATATAACAGAAACCCTCAGATGAAGATGATGATGAAGATGGTGATGAAGATGGTGATGATGGTGATGATGATGAAGATGGTGGTTTTGCTCTTTGGACTTGGATGTAAAAAGTCCATCAAGTCTCTGGACGGAGACTTGAGGAGGACTTGAACAGGATCCAGACTGTAAACGGGTCCGATGGACTCTGTTTAAATGAATCCAGCGATTAGACGGAGCCGATTCAACCCAAACCCAAAAGAAAAGACTGTAGATGTTTTTATCACGTCACTTCCAGTGGTCCAATATTTCTCCCTCCATCTCTATAAACATCTTTTGGACAAAGTGTTTTGATAGTGAAAATATTATTGATATTATTATCGTTCTTCTGATGAAATGATGTTTCTGTGTTTATGAGTCTGGGTTGTGTTTGATGTTTGCTTGATGCAAGTTGATGCAAGAAGAAAACAAAGAGTAAAGATTTTGTAAATATAATTTATTCTCCCATGACCTCCTCGGTCATGTGACTATGTAAAGGTCAAAGGTTAATCGCTATCCCTCCACACAGCCAGAGCCCATCAGACTGTTTGTGTTTCAGCGGCGGCCATGTTGACTCCACAGTTTAGATTATCGGCTAACAGGGTGAAGCTAAAAGGAACAATCTGACGTTTTAGCTAATCCTCTTGTTGTCTGTCAGATACATACGTATATATATATATATATATATATATATATATATATATATATATATATATATATATATATATATAAATACATGTATATATATATATATATATACGTATATATATATAAATACATATATATATATATATATGTGTATATAAATACATATATATATGTGTATATAAATACATATATATATATATGTGTATATAAATACATATATATATATATGTGTATATAAATACATATATATATATAAATACATATATATATATATGTATATAAATACATATATATATATATATATATATGTATATAAATACATATATATATATATATGTATATATAATACATATATATATGTGTGTATATAAATATATATATATATATATGTGTATATAAATAATATATATATATATATATATATATATATACACGTTTGCCCCTGACTCCAGTCTTCGTGCTAAACTAGGCCAGCAGTGTATCCCGGCTTAAAGCCTTGGTGCTATGCTAAGACAGCTGTTTACTTTGCAGCCCTCTTTTAATTTAGCTAAGCTAGCAGGTAACCCCGGCTTCCGGCATTTGTGCTATGCTAAACTAGCAGTTTCTCCCTGCCTGTAGTGTTTGTGCTAAGCTAAGCTAGCAGTTCCCCCTGCCCTCCAGTCCTTGTGCTAAGCTAGGCTAGCAGTTTCCCCCGGCTAGCAATTTTTGTGCAAAGCTAGGCTAGCAGTTTCCCCTTACCTCCAGAGTTTATGCTAAGCTAAGCTAGCAGTTTACCCCAGCTTCCAGCCTTCGTGCTATGCTAAGCTAGCAGTTTCCCTTGCTGCAGTCTTTTAACTTAGCTAGGCTAGCAGTTTTCCCCTGCTTTCAGTCTTTGTGCTAAGCTAGGCTAACCCATGCTGAACACAGAGATGACACTCTAAAATGCTTTATAAACGGGATTGTTTAACCCTTTGAGCTCCTCCTTTCCCCCGCTCCGTCATTAACATGGTGCTCAGTCTGGTCGTGGTTCTGGTTGTCACCGTGGTTCTTCAGTGTTTAGGCTGGTGTCGACGGTCCTCCCTCACTGGGAACGGAAGGACAGGACCAGTACCTCAGCCTTATAGTTCCCCTCACCAGGGGTCTCCATCTGGTGAAAAACATTTAAATCTCAATCTGAGTGACTTTAGCAGACTGGTTCCAGCCAGTCCGGACCGGTTCTCACTGGTTCTGACCCGTGTGTGATGATGATACAGTTGACTGTGTGTTGTATCGGTCCAGTGTGCAATTTCTCTTCATGTGCCAAAGCACGTTTTCATAACTATACAGTACTCCGTATGAAGAGCTAGTGAAGTTGATGGCTAATATATCAGATTATGTTTTTAGGTATTTCCTGTTGTTACTTTGGGCTGGATACCAGTTTATAGCCAGTGACAGTCTCTCAAACCAGTTAATAGCCAGTGACAGTCTCTCAAACCAGTTTGAGCCGGTTACACCCAGAGATGAACATGAGATTATTACACAAATGAGATTGTTTTTGGAGCATTTATTCCAATGTTTGCACAGATGTGTGGGACTGCTACTGCAAGCTAGCTCTAGCTCGGGGCTAGCTCTCCAGATGACTCACAAACCATGCTAAATAAATATGATAAAATTAAAAACAAACTGGCAATTTATATTTCATTCATTCCAGAAGTTTGGACTCCCATGAACATGAGATTATTACACAAATGAGATTGTTTTAAGAGTATTTATTCAAATGTTTGCACAGATGTGAGCGCCAGCTAATCCAAGCTAGCTGTAGCTCGGAGGCTAGCTCTCCAGATGACCCACAAACCACACTAAATAATAAATACTCATTCCAGAAGTCTGGACTCATGATAGTTGAAGCTGTGACCACGTTAGCTAAACGTTTACAAGTGACCTGTCACGCTTGTTAGCAACGTGCTAATCCATTAGCTTTTTATGTGAAGACGAGCTAATTTTAGCTAAACGTTGCAAGCAGACCAGTTTATCCTGTTTATGATCGTCAGCTAGCTAACAACTTCACTTTGAGTTATTGAGAGGACTCACATATATTTAGAGAAATGAGTTCCATCAAGAACCACAAATGATCCGTGGTCATAAAGATGCTGGGAGCTAGCGGCTACAGGGCTAGCTATCATTAACATCACAAAAGACTGTTTCCTGAGTCAAACGTCACCAAAGTTTCTTGACACTAAAGATGTGCATGACTCTGTGTTTGTGAGTGAATCGGCTGATCGTAGCGATGACTTTGAAGTGAAGGAACTTGAAACGTGCCGCGGCCTCTTTTCTACTCTCAACCCGTCGGTGTGTGAAGAGCATTTAAGCTTTTTATAGTCCAGCCCTGTAGTTTTTTATAACTTTCCATTTCGGCCTAAAGACTCCGGTTTGTCTCCAGATATGACCTCCAGATATGACCTCCAGATATGACCTCCAGTTAACGCCGACGTTAACCAGTGAAATCAGCTTTTAATCGGTTTATTTACAGCCAGATAGAACCAGATAGAACCAGTTAGAACAGTTCCATCTGGTTCTATCTGGTTCTACCGTCAGAGTATTCTGCCTTACGGTGTCTCACTTTTATTGAACCTTTTTTGTGCCAAATCAGACGACTCGCTCGCTGCCGGTGGTTTTGTATTTATGTCTTTTTTAATCCAAAGTCTTATTATTATTATTATTATTATCATGTTGTTTTTTTACTTCCTGCCCTGATATGAACTGACGGTCACGGTGTTATGGACTGTTATTGGCTGCTGTTACCACGGAGACCGTCACAGAGATGAAACTAAACATGTTATCTGTACACGTCACCAAATACACTGACCGTTACCGTAGCAACCGCTGGACTGTAGTCACCGTGACAACAGCGTCCCGTCATCTCTCTCCGGGTGTAACAGCAGCATGGCTGTGTGATCTTCTCCCTGTTGTACATTTGGTATCTTGGTATTATTGATTATTGAGTATTGATTGATTGATTGCAGGTAATTGGTTAGTGGCCGGCCACTGCCTTCCATCCTGTTTCCCCATCCTGCCCTTCTGTTTCCCATCATGCACTTCTGTAATAAAAATACAATGACAAAGTTACTGAGGTTATAAATTAAATAAAAACATAAAAACTGACCAAATGACTACTGGAAGTACTTTTACTACTACTAAAACTACCATTATTACTACTACTACTATTACTACTTCTACTACTACTACTATTTCTACTACTAGTACTACCATTATTACTACTACTACTACTACTACTAGTACTACCATTATTACTACTACTACTTCTACTACTACTACTACTACTACTACTACTACTACTACTACTACTACTACTACTACTACTATTACTACTTTTACTACTACTATTACTACTACTATCTCTACTACTACTTCTACTACTACTATTACTACTACTATCTCTACTACTACTATTACTACTTTTACTACTACTAAAACTACCATTATGAGTGACTGATGGCTGCCTCTTCCAGCAGCTCCTGCTCAAAAAGCTCAAAAGCTTTTTCCTTTAAATTGTGTTTTTTTGTTACTTTCTGTTACTTTCTTTTACTTATTTAATTGTTGTAAACACTAGTGCACCATGGCAGCGAGACACGTAGAGTTTCACGTGGTCTACCTGCAGTTTTTTGCACTTTTCACCTCCGTGCCCGGAGTCTCAGCCCGCAGCCATGGCCCCCATTGTTTACAGCAGGGGTCACTAAGGGTCAGCAGGGGTCACTAAGGGTCAGCAGGGGTCACTAAGGGTCAGCTGTTAGCGCTCCGGGACACGGCGCTGCTGCTGCCGGAGGAGAGACCCGAGGTTCCCCGTGAGCTGAGGAGGAGGAGACGTTTCAAACCCGTCCTCCCCTCCATCATCATGGGAAACGTACGGTCTCTCCCCAACAAGATCAGCAAGCTATCAGCACTGACTCGCCATCAGAGGGAATACCGGGAGTGTGACGTCATGGTGTTCACGTCAGAGGGAGTACCGGGAGTGTGACGTCATGGTGTTCACAGAGACATGGCTCACGGAGCTGACTCCGGACACCAACGCTGCACTGGACGGGTTCCGCATCATCCGGGCAGACAGGACAACGGAGAGCGGTAAGAGGAAGGGAGGAGGCCTGGCAGTGTTTGTGAATGATAGATGGTGTAACTCTGTGTTAATGATAGATGGTGTAACTCTGTGTTAATGATAGATGGTGTAACTCTGTGTTAATGATAGATGGTGTAACTCTGTGTTTGTGAATGATAGATGGTGTAACTCTGTGTTAATGATAGATGGTGTAACTCTGTGTTAATGATAGATGGTGTAACTCTGTGTTAATGATAGATGGTGTAACTCTGTGTTAATGATAGATGGTGTAACTCTGTGTTTGTTAATGATAGATGGTGTAACTCTGTGTTAATGATAGATGGTGTAACTCTGTTAATGATAGATGGTGTAACTCTGTGTTTGTGAATGATAGATGGTGTAACCCAGTGTTTGTTAATGATAGATGGTGTAACTCTGTGTTAATGATAGATGGTGTAACTCTGTGTTAATGATAGATGGTGTAACTCTGTGTTTGTGAATGATAGATGGTGTAACCCAGTGTTTGTTAATGATAGATGGTGTAACTCTGTGTTAATGATAGATGGTGTAACTCTGTTAATGATAGATGGTGTAACTCTGTGTTTGTTAATGATAGATGGTGTAACTCTGTGTTTGTTAATGGTGTAACTCTGTGTTTGTGAATGATAGATGGTGTAACCCAGTGTTTGTTAATGATAGATGGTGTAACTCTGTGTTAATGATAGATGGTGTAACTCTGTGTTTGTGAATGATAGATGGTGTAACTCTGTGTTAATGATAGATGGTGTAACTCTGTTAATGATAGATGGTGTAACTCTGTTAATGATAGATGGTGTAACTCTGTGTTTGTTAATGATAGATGGTGTAACCCAGTGTTTGTTAATGATAGATGGTGTAACTCTGTGTTTGTTAATGATAGATGGTGTAACTCTGTGTTAATGAGACTCCAACAACCTACAGCACACAGCCCCCTTCCCCCAACTTGTCCCTCTCAATTAACCAGGTGAGAAAAGAACTGAAGAGAATAAAGGTGAGGAAGGCCACGGGTCCGGACGGCATCAGCTCAAGGCTCCTCAGATCCTGCGCAGACCAGCTGTGCAGGATAGTGGAGCACATCTTCAACTTGAGCTTGAAGCTGGGGAGGGTACCACAGCTATGGAAGACGTCCTGCGTGGTACCAGTCCCAAAGACCCCGGGGGCCAAGGACTTCAGCAGCTTCAGGCCGGTGGCATTAACATCCCACCTGATGAAGACCCTGGAGCGGCTGGTCCTTGTGCACCTCCGCCCCCTGGTGATCTCATCTTTGGACCCACTTCAGTTCGCCTACCAACCTGGCATCGGGGTGGATGACGCTGTCATCTACCTGCTACACAGACGCCTCTCTCACCTGGAAAAGGCTGGAAGCACTGTGAGAGTCGTGTTCTTCGACTTCTCCAGTGCCTTCAACACCATCCAGCCTTTGCTTCTGAGGGACAAGCTGGAGCAGACCGGGGTGGACCACCACCTCACTGCGTGGATCCTGGACTACCTCACCAACCGTCCACAGTATGTGAGGATACGGGAGTGTGAGTCAGACCTGGTGTCCTGCAGCACGGGGGCCCCACAAGGAACCGTTCTGGCTCCATTCCTCTTCTCCATCTACACATCAGACTTCACATACAACTCTGCTACCTGCCACCTGCAAAAGTTCTCTGATGACTCTGCAATCGTCACCTCATCTCCGCCGGTGATGAGAGGGAATACAGAGAACTGAACCAGGACTTCATAGGATGGTGCCGGCGGAACCGCCTCCAGATCAACTCTGGTAAAACCAAAGAGCTGGTGGTGGACTTCCGCCGGGGAAAACACTGTCCTCCAGAACCAGTGAACATCCAGGGACAGGACATTGAGATTGTGAGATCTTATAAGTACCTGGGTGTTCACTTGAACAATAAACTGGACTGGACTAATCATTCAAATTCACTTTATAAAAAGGGTCAGAGCAGACTCTATCTGCTGAGGAGACTGAGGTCCTTTGGAGTGCAGGGAGACCTCCTGAAGACCTTTTTCAACTCTGTGGTGGCATCAGCCATCTTCTATGCAGTGGTCTGCTGGAGCAGCAGCATCTCAGCAGCAGACAAGAAGAGACTGAACAAGCTTGTCAGGAAGGCCAGCAGTGTGCTGGGTGTCCACTGGATACGGTGGAGGTGGTGGGAGACAGGAGGGTGATGGCCAAGCTGTCATCCCTGATGAACAACACCTCCCACCCCATGCAGGACACCCTGGCAGCTCTGTGCAGCTCCTTCACCCCCGGAGAGGTACTGCAGGTCCTTCATTCTGCTTCACCCCCGGTGGTGAAGGAGAGGTACTGCAGGTCCTTCATTCACCCCCGGTGGTGAAGGAGAGGTACTGCAGGTCCTTCATTCACCCCCGGTGGTGAAGGAGCGGTACTGGTGGTGGTGAAGGAGAGGTACTGCAGGTCCTTCATTCACCCCGGTGGTGAAGGAGAGGTACTGCAGGTCCTTCATTCACCCCCGGTGGTGAAGGAGAGGTACTGCAGGTCCTTCATTCACCCCCGGTGGTGAAGGAGAGGTACTGCAGGTCCTTCATTCACCCCCGGTGGTGAAGGAGAGGTACTGCAGGTCCTTCATTCACCCCCCGGTGGTGAAGGAGAGGTACTGCAGGTCCTTCATTCACCCCCGGTGGTGAAGGAAGGAGAGGTACTGCAGGTCCTTCATTCACCCCGGTGGTGAAGGAGAGGTACTGCAGGTCCTTCATTCACCCCGGTGGTGAAGGAGGTGGTGAGGTACTGCAGGTCCTTCATTCACCCCCGGTGGTGAAGGAGAGGTACTGCAGGTCCTTCATTCACCCCCGGTGGTGAAGGAGAGGTACTGCAGGTCCTTCATTCAGCCCCGGTGGTGAAGGAGAGGTACTAGGTCCTTCATTCACCCCCGCTGCAGGTCCTTCATTCACCCCCGGTGGTGAAGGAGAGGTACTGCAGGTCCTTCCTTCCTGCTGCTGTCAGGCTGCACAACCAGCTCTGCTCCCAGCAGACCACATGACACATGACAATAAAAACCTGTGCAATATATTACACATTACACTGTGCAATAATAGTTAAAAAAGTTAAAATAGTTTTTTTTGTCTGTCTGTAAATATAATATTTCAGTTATTGTTGTTTTTCTACTGTTTTTTGTTTTTATTGCTTATTTATAATACTTTTTTATCTTGTCTTCTTCTACTATGTCTCTTGTGTGCACTTTACTCTCTGATGCTGTAAGCCTGCACATTTCCCCGCTGCGGGACTAATAAAGGATTATCTTATCTTATCTTATCTTATTATTACTACTTCTACTACTACTACTACTACTACTATCTCTACTACTACTAATACCATTATTACTACTGCTACTGCTTTCAAGGATTCAAGAATCACTTATCGTTATATTTATATTGTTATAGAATATTTATATTTATGAGTAAAACATGACAGAAGTTTATTCCTGTGGAGACTTTTTCATATTTGCATCTTGATATCTTTGAAGCAACATTAAATATACATTCTATAAAAGATGACTAGTAACTAAGTACATTTAGTCTAGTACTTAAGAACAACTTCAGGGTACTTTACTTGAGTATTTCCATATTCTGGTACTTTCTACTTCTCCTCCACTAAAGAGTAAATATTGTACTTTTAACTGCAGTTATGTGACAGTTACTTTATTAAATATGAAAATATGATGTTGCAGATTAAACTGCACATTATTTAAAATAATTCCACTCAACCTTTATTATTGTTATTATTATTACTATTATTATTGTTATTATTATTTGTATTACTATTATTGTTATTATTATTATTTGTATTGTTATTATTACTATTATTATTACTACTATTATTATTATTGTTATTATTATTACTATTATTATTATTATTATTACTACTACTATTATTGTTATTATTATTTCTACTATTATTATTGTTATTATTATTACTATTTTTATTATTGTTATTATTACTACTATTATTATTATTATTGTTATTATTATTACTATTATTATTGTTATTATTAGTAGTAGTAGTAGTTAGTAGTAGTAGTAGTAGTAAGGTTTAATATTAATATTATAATTGTTGTTGTTGTTGTAGTTCATGATTATATTCATTTTCTTTATTTTGTTTAAATAAACTTTTAAATTGAGGACTCGAGCTTCGTGTCTGTGACGTCACCCCGTGCTGATGTGCTTTGGTAATGACGCCCCGCCCCCCGCCCCTTACCGGCCCTCTGATTGGACAGCTCTCCTCTCAGTCTGAACTCGGCCCATCGGCTGACGTCATCTCGGATTTCCCCGCCACTTTCACTTCCCGTAACAGAACACAAACAAACAAGATGGCGGCTCCTCGCAGCAGCAGCTCATTGGTTTTCAGCGAATGAAGCCGCTGTCCTATTGGCGGGTAGTGAGCAGCTCAGCAGCTGATTGGTCCGGGGAGATCAGTCCAGGCGCTAAGCCCCGCCTCCTGCCGAACAGAAACAGTGATAGAAAATAGAAGTGATTTCCTGCATTTAACCATCCCGGAGGAGCAGTGGGCTGCAATGAAGCGCCCGGGGAGCAACTTGGGGTTAGGTGTCTCGCTCAAGGACACCTCGGCATGTTGCCGGTAGAGGGGTTTGAACCACCAACCTTGAAAACAGAACAGTCTTTAATATGCCGTTTATTATTATATATATATATATTATATCATATTATATCATATTATATCATATTATATCATATATTATATCATATATTATATCATATATTATATCATATCATATATTATATTATATCATATATATATCATATTATATTATATTATATCATATTATATTATATATATTATATTATATCATATTATATCATATTATATCATATATATATTATATTATATCATATATTATATTATATTATATCATATATCATATTATATTATATCATATCATATATTATATATATATATTATATTATTATATATATATTATATTATATTATCATATATTATATTATATTATATCATATATATATATATTATATATATATATCATATTATATCATATATTATATTATATTATATTATATATATATATATATATATATTATATTATATATATATCATATTATATATATATCATATATTATATCATATATATATTATATTATATCATATATCATATTATATTATATATTATATCATATATCATATTATATTATATCATATTATATTATATCATATATTATATTATATCATATATCATATGATATCATATATATTATATCATATTATATTATATCATATATCATATTATATCATATATATATCATATCATATTATCATATTATATTATATCATATTATATTATATCATATCATATTATATCATATATATATATTATATTATATCATATATTATATTATATATATATCATATCATATTATATCATATATTATATTATATTATATCATATCATATTATATCATATCATATTATATTATATTATATCATATTATATCATATCATATTATATTATATTATATCATATTATATCATATCATATTATATCATATTATATCATATTATATTATATCATATTATATTATATCATATATTATATCATATCATATTATATCATATCATATTATATCATATTATATCATATCATATTATATCATATCATATTATATCATATCATATTATATCATATTATATTATATCATATCATATCATATTATATTATATTAAATATGAAGTTAATCCTCATAACTGTTGTTTTATTCTTCAGTCAACTGTCTGATCTGTGTGATGAAGATCTGTGCTCACAGCTGCTCCGCACACACACACAGACAGCCTGCCTGTGTGTGTGTCTGTAGTGTGTCTGTAGTCTGTAGTGTGTCTGTATTGTGTCTGTAGTGCATCTGTAGTGCGTCTGTAGTGCGTCTGTAGTGCGTCTGTAGTGTGACTGTAGTGTGACTGTAGTGTGTCTGTAGTCTGTATTGTGTCTGTAGTGTGTCTGTATTGTGTATGTAGTGTGTCTGTAGTCTGTCTGTAGTGTGTCTGTAGTGTGTCTGTGGTCTGTAGTGTGTCTGTATTCTGTAGTGTGACTGTAGTCTGTATTGTGTCTGTAGTGTGTCTGTAGTATGTCTGTAATGTGTCTGTAGTGTGTCTGTAGTGTGTCTGTAGTGTGTCTGTAGTGTGTAGTGTGTAGTGTGTAGTCTGTAGTGTGTAGTCTGTAGTGTGTAGTGTGTAGTGTGTAGTCTGTAGTGTGTAGTGTGTAGTGTGTAGTCTGTAGTGTGTAGTGTGTAGTCTGTAGTGTGTAGTCTGTAGTGTGTAGTATGTAGTCTGTAGTGTGTAGTGTGTCTGTAGTGTGTAGTGTGTAGTCTGTAGTGTGTAGTGTGTAGTGTGTAGTGTGTAGTCTGTAGTGTGTAGTCTGTAGTGTGTAGTGTGTAGTCTGTAGTGTGTAGTCTGTAGTGTGTAGTGTGTAGTCTGTAGTGTGTAGTGTGTAGTGTGTAGTCTGTAGTCTGTAGTCTGTAGTGTGTAGTGTGTAGTCTGTAGTGTGTAGTGTGTAGTCTGTAGTGTGTAGTCTGTAGTGTGTAGTGTGTAGTGTGTAGTGTGTAGTCTGTAGTGTGTAGTCTGTAGTGTGTAGTGTGTAGTGTGTAGTGTGTAGTCTGTAGTGTGTAGTGTGTAGTGTGTAGTCTGTAGTGTGTAGTCTGTAGTGTGTAGTGTGTAGTCTGTAGTGTGTAGTGTAGTGTGTAGTAGTCTGTAGTGTGTATGTAGTGTGTGTGTAGTATGTAGTGTGTATGTAGTATGTAGTGTGTATGTAGTGTGTAGTGTGTAGTGTGTAGTCTGTAGTGTGTAGTCTGTAGTGTGTAGTGTGTAGTGTGTAGTGTGTAGTGTGTAGTGTGTAGTGTGTAGTCTGTAGTGTGTAGTGTGTAGTGTGTAGTGTGTAGTCTGTAGTGTGTGGTGTGTGGTGTGTAGTGTGTAGTCTGTAGTCTGTAGTCTGTAGTGTGTAGTCTGTAGTCTGTAGTGTGTAGTCTGTAGTGTGTAGTGTGTAGTGTGTAGTCTGTAGTGTGTAGTGTGTAGTGTGTAGTGTGTAGTGTGTAGTGTGTAGTCTGTAGTGTGTAGTGTGTAGTGTGTAGTGTGTAGTCTGTAGTGTGTAGTGTGTAGTGTGTAGTGTGTAGTGTGTAGTGTGTAGTGTGTAGTGTGTAGTGTGTAGTGTGTAGTGTGTAGTGTGTAGTGTGTAGTCTGTAGTGTGTAGTGTGTAGTGTGTAGTCTGTAGTGTGTAGTCTGTAGTGTGTAGTC
>NC_072460.1:27510236-27527736 GCF_027596085.1 Anoplopoma fimbria
GGAAACATACAGGAAACATACAGATAACATACAGGAAACATACAGGAAACATACAGGAAACATACAGATAACATACAGATAACATACAGGAAACATACAGATAACATACAGATAACATACAGGAAACATACAGATAACATACAGGAAACATACAGATAACATACAGGAAACATACAGGAAACATACAGGAAACATACATGAAACATACAGATAACATACAGATAATATACAGGAAACATACATGAAACATACAGGAAACATACAGATAACATACAGATAACATACATGAAACATACAGGAAACATACAGATAACATACAGGAAACATACAGATAACATACAGGAAACATACAGGAAACATACAGATAACATACAGGAAACATACAGATAACATACAGATAACATACAGGAAACATACAGATAACATACAGGAAACATACAGATAACATACAGGAAACATACAGATAACATACAGGAAACATACAGATAACATAGAGATAACATACAGGAAACATACAGGAAACATACATGAAACATACATGAAACATACAGATAACATACAGGAAACATACAGATAACATACAGATAACATACAGGAAACATACAGATAACATACAGGAAACATACAGATAACATACAGATAACATACAGGAAACATACAGATAACATACAGATAACATACAGGAAACATACAGATAACATACAGGAAACATACAGGAAACATACAGATAACATACAGATAACATACAGGAAACATACAGATAACATACAGATAACATACAGGAAACATACAGATAACATACAGGAAACATACAGGAAACATACAGATAACATACAGATAGCATACAGGAAACGGTTTTGTCATGCTTCTTTTCCATATAAAAAAATAAATAATGAAAAAGACAAAGAGAAGACTAAAATAAAAACAACATATGTTAATGTATTAGTATTAATGTTAATAAACTAGTAGTAATGTTAATACACTAGTAATAATGTTAATAAACTAGTTATAATGTTAATAAACTAGTAATAATCTTAATAAACTAGTTATAATGTTAATAAACTAGTAATCATTTTATATATTAGTAATAACGTTAATAAATTAGTAATAACGTTAATAAATTAGTTATAATGTTAATAAACTAGTAGTAATTTGAATATATTCGTAATAATGTTAATAAACTAGTTATAATGTTAATAAACTAGTTATAATGTTAATAAATGAGGCGGCTGTGGCACATGAGGTAGAGCGCTTGTCCCGTAACCACAAGGTTGGTGGTTCAAACCCCTCTACCGGCAACATGCCGAGGTGTCCTTGAGCAAGACACCTAACCCCAAGTTGCTCCCCGGGCGCTTCATTGCAGCCCACTGCTCCTCCGGGATGGTTAATGCAGAGAAATAATTTCCCCATTGTGGGACTAATAAAGGATTGATTATTATTATTATTATTATTAAATGAGTAATAATGTTAATAAACTAGTAATGATGTTAATATATTAGTAATAATGTTAATAAATTAGTAATACTGTTAATAAACTAGTTATAATGTTAATATATTAGTAATAATGTTAATAAACTAGTAATAATGTTAATAAACTAGTTATAATGTTAATATATTAGTAATACTGTTAATACACTAGTAATAATGTTAATAAACTAGTTATAATGTTAATATATTAGTAATAATGTTAATAAACTAGTAATAATGTTAATAAACTAGTAATAATGTTAATAAACTAGTTATAATGTTAATATATTAGTAATACTGTTAATACACTAGTAATAATGTTAATAAACTAGTTATAATGTTAATATATTAGTAACAATTTTAATAAACTGCAGTACCTTTACTGTGTGGTATTAGTACTTGTACTAACATTCAGGATCTGAATACTAACTCGACTTCATTCATCTGTCTGCGTTAAATAAAAAGATCTCTTCATGCAGAATAAAAGTTCAGTGTTCCACACTTCCTCGTTTCTGCAGCGTGTGTGTGTGTGTGTGTGTGTGTGTGTGTGTGTGTGTGTGTGTGTGTGTGTGTGTGTGTGTGTGTGTGTGTGTGTGTGTGTGTGTGTGTGTGTGTGTGTGTCAGACAGATAATCGCTCACTGGGAGGTTTTTGTTTCTTAAAGAGACGTTTCCCCATTTTTCAACAGTCGTCTGAACAGAAAGAGGAAGAGAAGCTGTGTGTGTGTTAGTGTGTGTTAGTGTGTGTTGGTGTGTGTTGGTGTGTGTTGGTGTGTGTTGGTGTGTGTTGGTGTGTGTATTTACATGTTTGTGTGAAATCAGAGAAGATGAGGATTTTAGTTTTACTGCCGGACCATGAGAAGAGGAGGATTAAATCGGAGGTAAAGACTTTTCTTGTTGGTTCAGGTTGCTGGGAGAGTTTGACCTCTGACCTCTGAGCGGGTCAGAGCTGCAGACTCGTGTTTTATTGCTGGACAAAGTATTAGTTCTTAACTTAAAGTAAAAGTACAGAAGTATTACAACAGTAGTAAACGTACTCACAGAGCAGATTAGTATTAATGTACTTTTACACTGAAGCAGCATTTTAAAGTTTTAATCAGTATTCATGTTATTATCATTTATGTATATTACAGAGTAGAAGTACATATAGTACACTTAAAGGGCCGGTGCTGCTGGTTCCTATTCATTGACTGTGATATTATTACTATTATTATTTATTATTATTACTCTTATTATTTATTATTATTATTATTACTATTATTATTTATTATTATTACAGCATTAATTTCTGACTCTTTTCAATCAGTCTGAAGTTAAACGGATGAATGAAACGGAGAAAAATGTGTGTGTGTGTGTGTGTGTGTGTGTGTGTGTGGTGGCAGCTGGTTTTCTGTTCCATCAGCAGATTCCACAGTTTTTCTGGAGAAACATGAACTGACAGTCCAGATCAGAGCCTAAAACAGATAATACGTTAAATTTATATACACACAATACTGTGTATTAAATACTCAAATATATGTACATATATAAATACATATATGTATACATATATATATATATATATATATATATATATATATATATATATATATATATATATATATATATATACATACAGCGGGTAAAATAAGTATTGAACACGTCACCATTTTTATCAGTAAATATATTTCTAAAGGTGATATTGACATGAAAGTTTCACCAGATGTCGGTAACAACCCAAGTAATCCATACATACAAAGAAAACAAACAAATAAGTTCAGAAATTAAGTTATGTGTAATAAAATGGAATGACACAGGGAAAAAGTATTGAACACGCTTACTGAAATGTATTTAATACTTGGTACAGAAGCCTTTGTTGGTAATGACAGCTTCAAGACGCCTCCTGTATGGAGAAACTAGTGGCATGCATTGCTCAGGTGTGATTTTGGCCCATTCTTCCACACAAACAGTCTTCAGATCTTGAAGGTTCCGTGTTCCTCTTCTATGAACTCTGATCTTTAGTTCTTTCCATAGAGTTTCTATTGGATTCAAGTCAGGTGATTGGCTGGGCCATTCTAGCAGCTTTATTTTCTTTCTCTGAATCCAATGGAGAGTTTCCTTGGCTGTGTGTTTGGGATCATTGTCTTGCTGAAATGTCCACCCTCGTTTCATCTTCATCATCCTGCTAGATGGCAGCAGATTTTTATCAAGAATGTCTCGGTACATTTTTCCATTCATCCTTCCTTCAATTATATGAAGTTTGCCAGTGCCGTATGCTGAAAAACAGCCCCACACCATGATGTTCCACCTCCAAACTTCACTGTTGGTCTGGTGTTTTTGGGGTGATGTGCAGTGCCATTTGACCTCCAAACATGGTGTGTATTATGGCCTCCAAAGAGTTCCATGTTGGTCTCATCTGACCAGACTATATTCTCCCAGTATTTCACAGGCTTGTCTAAATGTTGTGCAGCAAACTTTAAACGAGCTTCAACATGCTTTTTCTTCAGCAGTGGAGTCTTGCGTGGTGAGCGTGCATACAGGCCACGGCGGTTGATGCATTACTTATTGTTTTCTGTGAAACAATTGTACCTGCTGATTCCAGGTCTTTCTGAAGCTCTCCACTAGTGCTCCTTGGCTCTTGGACAACTCTTCTGATAATTCTTTTCACTCCTCTGTCAGAAATCTTGTGAGGAGCACCTGGTCGTGGCCGGTTTATGGTGAAATGATGTTCTTTCCACTTCCGGATTATGGCCCCAACAGTGCTCACTGGAACATTCAGAAGTTTAGAAATCCTTCTGGAACCAATGCCATCAGTATGTTCTGCAACAATAAGGTTGTGAAGGTCTTGAGAGAGCTCTTTGCTTTTACCCATCATGAGATGTTTCTTGTGTGACACCTTGGTAGTGAGACACCTTTTTATAGGCCATCAGTTGGGACTGAACCAGCTGATATTCATTAAGGACTCCTTTCTAATTACTGATAGATTTCAGCTGCTGTCTTGGCTTTCCATGACTTTTTGCACCTCCCTTTCTTCATGTGTTCAATACCTTTTCCCTGTGTCATTCCATTTTATTACACATAACTTATTTCTGAACTTATTTGTTTGGTTTTCTTTGTATGTATGGATTACTTGGGTTGTTACCGACATCTGGTGAACATTTCATGTCAATAGCACCTTTAGAAATATATTTACTGAGAAAAATGGTGACGTGTTCAATACTTATTTTACCCGCAGAGCTCACAGCATAGCATAATAACAGATAAACAGAGGAACAGGTTCATGATAAACTTTCAGTTTTTGTTTCTTTATTAACATTAAATAACATTTATTTAACGTCTCTGGAGTTTCTTTATGACAAAACTAACGTTAATGTTGAGGCCACACGAACGATTCTGATCAATAACATTTATTCTGATTCACTTATTGATTGATCGGCTTTTGATTTGTTAACTGATTTAAAGAATAAAATACTGAAGGTCATCAGTGTGTGTGTGTGTGTGTGTGTGTGTGTGTGTGTGTGTGTGTGTGTGTGTGTGTGTGTGTGTGTGTGTGTGTGTGTGTGTGTGTGTGTGTGTGTGTGTGTGTGTGTGTGTTATCCTGGTATGCTGTGTTGGTTGTCCTGCAGTCAATCAGAGATCTGCTCTGACTGTTCTCCGCCTCTGATTGGTCACTTTTCTGTCAGCCGCTGATTCTGCGCTCCGATTGGTCCGTTGTAGATGCCGGTGTCGGGGAACATGCTGGACGTGTGCGGCGGCAGCGGGGCGATGGCCACGCCCACCGTCACCGTTAGCAACAGCTGCCCGGCCGACCTGCAGGCCGTCAAGAGAGAGGTCAACGGTGAGTGTCACATGACGAACATTATCATGTCAACAGGTAACAGGACAGGTACTCTGCAGAGCTCACTGCTGATTGGCTCAGGAAACTTTGATGTCAGAGCTCTCACAGTAAAGCCCCTTCCCCCGTGTTTCCTTTTTGTTCTGCTGAAAATCTCTTCCTCAGTTTGATGAGTCAACATCACGACTTCCTGTGAACACACACACACACACACACACACACACACACACACACACACACACACACACACACACACACACACACACACACACACACACACACACACACCCTTTTTTCCCACATCATCAGTTCCCACTTCCTGTTCAGTCAACATTAAATAAAAACACTTTCTGCTGTTTCAGCTGAAAAGAAGCTTCTGAACGTCTCTTAAATAAAATGTAACGTCTGATGAAGGTCGTTCAGGTGAAGGGTTAGGGTCAGGTTAGGGTTAGGATCAGGTTAGGGTTAGGATCAGGTTAGGGTTAGGATCAGGTTAGGGTTAGGATCAGGTTAGGGTTAGGGTTAGGATCAGGTTAGGGTTAGGTTAGGGTTAGGATCAGGTTAGGGTTAGGATCAGGTTAGGGTTAGGATCAGGTTAGGGTTAGGGTCAGGTTAGGGTTTGTGTTTGTATCAGGTTCTTCACAATCAGAGTTTCTCTACAATGGAAACCAGTAACCCTGCATTGATGGAGCGCAGCTCTCTAGTTGGGTAATATGGAACTATAAGTTCCTTAAGATAAGACGGTGCCTGGCCAGTTAGAGCTTTGTAGGTGAGGAGAAGGATTTTAAATGCTATTCTTGATTTAACAGGGAGCCAGTGCAGAGAAGCTAATACTGGAGTAATATGATCTCTTTTCTTAGTGTTTGTTAGAACACGTGCTGCAGCATTCTGGATCAACTGTAGAGATTTAAGAGACTTATTAGAGCAAGTAGTTAACATGTACGCTATATTTAGAATATTTTCACCTCTTTATCTCGCTTTGTTGCCTTCAGAGACACTTTGATGAAAACAGTAACAAGCGCTGTTAGTTTGTGTTATTGTCTGAACGGAGCCTTTAAAACACCAAAGTCACACAAGAACACTAACTTACTAACGAACTAAAAACACTAACCAACTAACTAAAAACACTAACCAACTAACGAACTAAAAACACTAACCAACTAACGAACTAAAAACACTAACCAACTAACGAACTAAAAACACTAACCAACTAACTAAAAACACTAACCAACTAACGAACTAAAAACACTAACCAACTAACTAAAAACACTAACCAACTAACGAACTAAAAACACTAACCAACTAACTAAAAACACTAACCAACTAACGAACTAAAAACACTAACCAACTAACTAAAAACACTAACCAACTAACGAACTAAAAACACTAACCAACTAACTAAAAACACTAACCAACTAACTAACTAAAAACACTAACCAACTAAAAACACTAACTAGCTAACTAACATACTAACCAACTAAAAACACTAACTAGCTAACTAGCTAACTAACATACTAACTAACTAAAAACACTAACTAAGTAAGTAACTAACCAATCGACACTTTGAATGTTACAAAATGCTGTAATAGGGGCGGCTGTGGGGTAGTGGAGAGCAAGGTAGTTCTCCATTCAGAGGGTCGGTGGTTCGATACCCGGCTTCGGCAGTCGATGTGTCCTTGGGCAAGACACTTAACCCCAAGTTGCTCCTGAAGGCCATCGGTGTGGACTGATGATGAATGTTAGTTAGAGTCTGATGGTGGCACCTTGATGGTAGCCTGTCATCAGTGTGTGAATGGGTGAATGATATGTAACATACTACTGACTGTAAGTCGCTTTGGAGAAAAGCCTCTGCTACATGACTCTAATGTAATGTAAATGTAATGTAATGTAATGTAATGTAATATGTTCTGCTTGTGTTTTTCTACTCATCTAAATGTTGGTTAAATGTGTGTTGTTTAGAGGTGGAGACCAAAGCTTTGATCAAAGAGAGACAGAAGAAAGACAACCACAACCTCAGTGAGTACTGCAGTACTGCTTCTCTCAGAACTACTTTAATACTTGTACTCAGAAAGACTTTAGTCAGAATAAAGACAGTTAAGTTGTTATACACTCTGATGTAGTATATAATACTACTAATGTAATGTAGTATAACTCCATGTGATGTTCTATAAAACAAAGTACTCTTATACAACAGTAGAACGTATAACCGTGACGTTCTGTGTTCCAGTCGAGAGGAGGAGGAGGTTCAACATCAACGACCGGATCAAAGAACTCGGAGCTCTCATCCCCAAGTCCAGCGACCCGTCAGTAAACCGTAGTACTAGAACCTCACTCACAATACTTCAGTACTTGTACCTCTTTGCAGTATCGCAGTACTTCATTCAAACATTCATCACATGACTTTATGTGTTTATTTATACACAGTTATAATTGTGACTCGTTAAGCTCGTTAGTGCTGCGTGTTAACGAGGCCTGTGATTGGTCGATCAGGGAGTCCAGGTGGAACAAAGGAACCATCCTGAAGGCGTCGGTGGACTACATCCGCAAACTTCAGAAGGAACAACAGAGAGCCCGAGAGCTGGAGGAGAGACAGAGGAGGCTGGAGAACACCAACCGGAACCTGCTGCTGCGTGTACAGGTGAGGGGGGGGCACTGCTGTGTGTACAGGTGAGGGGGGGGGCACCGCTGTGTGTACAGGTGAGGGGGGGCACTGCTGTGTGTACAGGTGAGGGGGGGGGGGGCACCGCTGTGTGTACAGGTGAGGGGGGGCACTGCTGTGTGTACAGGTGAGGGGGGGCACCGCTGTGTGTGTGGCAGGTGAGGGGGGGGGGGCAGGTGAGGGGGGGGGGGGGGCACTGGTGTGTACACTGCTGTGTGTACAGGTGAGGGGGGGCACTGCTGTGTGTGACAGGTGAGGGGGGGGGGCACTGCTGCGTGTACAGGTGAGGGGGGGCACTGCTGTGTGTACAGGTGAGGGGGGGGGGGGCACTGCTGTGTGTACAGGTGAGGGGGGGGGCACTGCTGCGTGTACAGGTGAGGGGGGGCACTGCTGTGTGTACAGGTGAGGGGGGGCACTGCTGTGTGTACAGGTGAGGGGGGGCACTGCTGTGTGTACAGGTGAGGGGGGGCACCGCTGTGTGTTGAGGGGGGTAATTATTATTATTATTATTATTATTATTATTATTATTATTATTATGATTATGTTGCTTGGTTGGCCGAGGGGTCTCCTGAATCAGCAGGCAGGTACCGGTTGGCCAGAAGGGCTGCAGCTGCGGCGGTTGCTGAGGCAAAAACCCGGGTGTGGGAGGAGTTTGGCGAGGCCATGGAGAAGGACTTTCGAATGGCCTCAAGGAAGTTCTGGCAAACCGTGAGACGACTCAGAAAGGGGAAACAGGGCTTTTCTCAGGCTGTGCTCAGCAGGGGGGGAGAACTGCAGACCCGGACTGGGGATATTGTCGAGCAGTGGAAAAAACACTTTGAGGAACTCCTGAACCCGACCAACACGTCCTCTGTGGAAGAGGCAGAGTCTGAAGACTCAGGGGAAGGGTTAGGGTTAGGGTGCTGGAAAGGAGGCTCCGGCCGATTGTCGAACCTCAGATTCAGGAGGAGCAATGCGGACTCCGTCCTGGCCGTGGAACAGCGGACCAACTCTTTACCCTTGCAGGTCTGTTGGAGGCTCATCCAGTCTACATGTGTTTTGTGGACGTGGAGGAGGCCTTCGACCGTGCAGGAATATGGGGTACCTGGTTCGTTACTCCGAGCCATTCGGTCCTTGTATGACCAAAGTGAGAGCTGTGTCCGGATACTCGGCACAAAGTCCAGCTTGTTCCCAGTGCGTGTTGGCCTCCGCCAGGGCTGCCCATTGTCACCAATCCTGTTTGTGATTTTCATGGACAGGATTTGGACAGGATTTCCCAGCACGCACTGGGGCGGTTCACAGCCGAGTGTGAAGCGGTCGGGATGAGAGTCAGTACCTCCAAGTCTGAGGCCATGGTTCTCTTCTGGAAAACGGTGGATTGCACCCTCTGGGTTGGGAGTGAGTCACTGCCCCAAGCGAGGGAGTTCAAGTGTCTCGGGATCTTATTCACGAGTGAGGGTAAAATGGAGCGGGAGATGGACAGGCGGTTCGGTGCAGCGTCAGCAGTGATGCGGGCGTTGTACCGGACCGTTTTGGTGAAGAAGGAGCAGAGCCGAAAGGCAAAGCTCTCGATTTACCAGTCCATCTACGTTCCAACCCTCACCTATGGTCATGAGCTTTGGGTAGTGACCGAAAGAATGAGATCGCGAATACAAGCGGACGAAATGAGCTTCCTTCGTAGGGTGGCTGGGCTCAGCCTTAGAGAGAGGGTGAGGAGCTCAGACATCCGGAGGGAGCTCGGAGTAGAGCCGCTGCTCCTTCGCGTCGAAAGGGGCCAGCTGAGGTGGTCCGGGCATCTGATCAGGATGCCTCCTGGACGCCTCCCTTTAGAGGTTTTCCAGGCACGTCCAACTGGTAAGAGGCCCCGGGGTAGACCCAGAACACGCTGGAGAGATTATATATCTCGTCTGGCGTGGGAACGCCTCGGGGTTCCCCAGGAGGAGCTGGAAAGTGTTGCTGGCCCCCGCGACCCGGCCCCGGATAAGAGGAGGAAGATGGATGGATGGATAATAATAGTAATAATATTAATATTAATAATGACTGACCTCTTTGTGTTAAAAACCTTCTCCATAAATTCATCTTCCTTGTCGTTTATTTTTTCTTTCTTGTAGGAGTTGGAGCTTCAGACTCGCCTCCACAGTCTCTCCTCCTCCTCCTCCTCACCTCTGCCCACCTCCTGCTCCTCCTCCTCCTCTCTGGACCCCCAGGCCCTGCTCTCCCCCGCCCTGCCTCACCCGTTCTCCTCCTCCTCCCTGGTGACCCCCTGTCTGGGTCTGGACGCCCTGAGCTTCGTGGACCTGGACGAGCCTCAGGGCGCCACGGCCGTCTTCTCCTCAGACCTGATGTGTGAGGTGGAGCTGACGGAGCTCCACGGCCTGGGAGACATCCTGATGGAGGAGGGGGGGAGGGGCGAGGGCCGACCCGCTTCTGTCCTGTGGAGCCTCAAAGACCAGCAGCAGGAGGAGCAGCTTCAGCATGGAGGAGGACCTCTGATGGCTCCTCAGACCGACTCACAGCTGATTGGCTGATAACGAGCGCGCTCACAGCTGATTGGCCGGCAGAGGCTCCAGGTGTCTGCAGGTGATCAATAACTCTGAGAATCTGGTTTAATGGTTAAACACAAAACACTTCAGTAAAAACTTTTTTACGATGAAAGACATTTTAATTAGTTTAAACTTCTGTTCTCGTTTGTTTTTTATCTCGTGACATCACTTCCTGTCTGGATGAGCTTCTGATCAAGTGGAGACAAAGTCTATTTATTTGAAATGTTCCTGGAACAACTGTTAGCATTAGCATTAGCATTTGCATGTTCACCACAAGATGATCTGATTGATCTGATTGATCAGTTTGACCAGCAGGTGGCAGCAGAGGCTCAGCAGTCTGTTCAGGTGTGAACTCACCTGTAGATGTGATTCTGTCCATAAACACATTGAATCTATAATCACTGTGTGCTGGAAACAAATGATTGAGATGAATCTGATCGGGTCGAATATTGATCTGAAGTCTGTGATCTTCAGAGGAAACGAATGGACGACAGTCTTTAGAATTCACCTTTTCATAGTAGTTATGTGAAGAACATTTATTCTTATTAGAGATGATGTAATCTATAACATGTTATTAGTTCAGCCTTTTGTAAAACAACTTTTTATATCATGATAATTTAAATGAACATTTCTCTGACCCCTGACCCCCAGAGGTCCCAGGAGCCCCAGTTTGAGAAACTGCTTTGTTTTTTTTAAATGTTTACAGATGCTTGCTGTTAGCTGTAGCTCAGTACGTACAGATGCTAGCTGTTAGCTGTAGCTCAGTACGTACAGATGCTAGCTGTTAGCTGTAGCTCAGTACGTACAGATGCTAGCTGTTAGCTGTAGCTCAGTACGTACAGATGCTAGCTGTTAGCTGTAGCTCAGTACGTACAGATGCTAGCTGTTAGCTGTAGCTCAGTACGTACAGATGCTAGCTGTTAGTTAGAATCCGGTCATCAGTCGTCCGTCTTCATAAAGGGACTTTTGTTTGTCTTCATGTTTGTTGTTCTTCTGATTTATGACATTTATGATTTATTGTTTTTTGTCTGAATATGATCTGTTTCAATTCAGCATCATGTTTGTTTTTATAGATTCAAACTTTTATATGGAAATAAAGTCATTTAAGAAAAATAGATTTAGTCTTTTATGTGTTTTGTCTCCACAAGTTGCTCTGAAATCTGTTTCTATGACAACGATAATCATTTTATTCACAAAGACACATACTGTTTACAAAATAAGAGTCTGGATCGACTCATTTAAAAACATAACATTTTTTATACATCTGTGTTTGAAGTTATTTATTAAATCAATAATATTATCAATATATACTTTGTCCTCAACTACTTTATGTACATGTACACACATATATGTGTACATATAAATACATATATATATATATATATATATATATATAAATACATGTATTTATATGTATTTATATGTATATCTAAATACAATCGTCATAGTCTTCTCTGACCACCAGGAGGAAGTGTTAGCTGTTGCAAGTTTTATGTATGTGTGTCTGTATGTGTGTGCGTGTGTGTGTGTGTGCGTGTGTTTGTGTGTGTGTACGTGTGTGTGTATGTGTGTGTGTGTATGTGAGTGTGTGTGTATGTGAGTGTGTGTGTGTGTGTGTGTGTGTGTGTGTGTGTGTGTGTGTATGTGTGTGTGTGTATGTGAGTGTGTGTATGTGAGTGTGTATGTGAGTGTGTATGTGTATGTGTGTATGTGAGTGTGTGTGTGTGTATGTGTGTGTGTATGTGTGTATGTGAGTGTGTGTGTGTCTCTTTGATGTTGGGCTTGCTGGGGGTCAGAGGTCAGGTGGCGTTGTCATCTCAGTGATTTCCCATTTCCTGTTTTGATGTCCTGTCGTGTCGCTTCAACAAACACACACTTCCTGTCCCTGCAGGATCCACTTCCTGTCCAGTTCATGAAGTACGTACAGATGCTAGCTGTTAGCTGTAGCACAGAGCTGCATTTGTTCTACTAATGAAGTTCAGTTTTCTCTGACTGTCAGTGAACGTTACGTCACACATTCATGTATTCATTCCAGATGACGTGTCATTACCATGAGGACATCATGTCATCATTAAGAGGACAGAAGACCATGTTTTATTGTCACTCAGCTGATCTGAGTTCAGGCTCTGATTGGCCGTTCCGTCTCCAGGCAACGGTCAGTGCTGTGACATCATCTTGTAGTCCGTCTGTGATTGGCTGCTCTATGAGGGGAAGCAGATGGAGCAGCACTCCAAACAGACCTCCAGACAGTCAGTGGAGCCGCAGCAGTCCTCCAGTATCCCACAATCCACTGCGGCCTGACACGCCTCCTCCGTACAGGCCGCCTCCATGCAGCAGCAGCAGCCAACCGCAGCGTCGCAGCAGCAGGCCCCGCCCACTCCACAGGACAGACACTCCCCCACAGCCAGACACATGGACGGCAGCTCGCAGAACAGACATGCCAGGAGACAGTGAACGCAACAGTCTGTAGAGACAGAGACAGAGACAGTGAACACAACAGTCTGTAGAGACAGAGACAGTGAACACAACAGTCTGTAGAGACAGAGACAGTGAACACAACAGTCTGTAGAGACAGAGACAGTGAACACAACAGTCTGTAGAGACAGTCTGTGAACAGAGACAGACAGAGATAGAGACAGTGAACACAACAGTCTGTAGAGACAGAGACAGTGAACACAACAGTCTGTAGAGACAGAGACAGTGAACACAACAGTCTGTAGAGACAGAGACAGTGAACACAACAGTCTGTAGAGACAGAGACAGTGAACACAACAGTCTGTAGAGACAGAGACAGTGAACACAACAGTCTGTAGAGACAGAGACAGTGAACACAACAGTCTGTAGAGACAGAGACAGTGAACACAACAGTCTGTAGAGACAGAGACAGTGAACACAACAGTCTGTAGAGACAGAGACAGTGAACACAACAGTCTGTAGAGACAGAGACAGAGACAGTGAACACAACAGTCTGTAGAGACAGAGACAGTGAACACAACAGTCTGTAGAGACAGAGACAGAGACAGTGAACACAACAGTCTGTAGAGACAGAGACAGTGAACACAACAGTCTGTAGAGACAGAGACAGAGACAGTGAACACAACAGTCTGTAGAGACAGAGACAGTGAACACAACAGTCTGTAGAGACAGAGACAGTGAACACAACAGTCTGTAGAGACAGAGACAGAGACAGTGAACACAACAGTCTGTAGAGACAGTGACAGTGAAGTCTGTAGAGACAGTGACAGTGAACACAACAGTCTGTAGAGACAGTGAACACAACAGTCTGTAGAGACAGAGACAGTGAACACAACAGTCTGTAGAGACAGAGACAGTGAACACAAGTCTCTCAACAATATCTTTGAACATATTGATTTCATTTTTTTCATATTTCCATTGTTATTGTTTGACTATTTTATGATCCAGACTTCCTGTTTGTAACTTTTACTGACTGAAGAAGTCAAACTGGATGATTGATGAAGTGAACAAACATCTACATGTGTGTTTTAGAAACAATACAGAGAGTGTGTTCATGAACATGAACTGGTCTGGTGTCAGATGGGAGTTAACGGCTGCTGGTTTATCAGAGAGAGATAAGCAGACGACCACGAGGAAGGTGTTCACTGATAAACTGTCAGAGAGAAATACTGTCTGTCTGTCTGTCCATCTGTCTGTCTGTCTCTCTGTTTTTCTGTCTGTCCGTCCGTCCGTCTATCTGACGTCTGTCTGTCCACCTCAATAACATTACAGATTCTGATAAACTACCTCTATAGAGAGTTTAATAAGCCTTTATGCTGATGACATATCTATATATATATATAGATATATATAGATATATATATATGTACAGTCAGGTCCATAAATATTTGGACATTGACACAATTTTCATCATTTTGGCTCTGTACACAACCACAATGGATTTGAAATGAAACAATCGAGATGTGCTTTGAGTGCAGACGTTCAGCTTCAATTTGAGGGTATTTACATCCAAATCAGGTGACGGTGTAGGAATTACATTACATGACATTACATTACATTACATTACAGTCATTTAGCAGACGCTTTTATCCAAAGCGACTTACAGGAAGTGTATTCAACATAGGTATTCAAGAGAACTACTAGTCACCAGAAGTCATCAGTGCATCTCCTTTCTTAAACAAGCATCTTAAAGCATAAACCAGAGCAAAAGTATAGTGCAGAGGCAGATTACTACGAAAACAATAATTGCAACAGACTAATACGAATATAATAGGTGCTACGAGGAAGGCTCAGGGTAGTACTTCTTGAAGAGGTGAGGTTAAAGATGGGCAGTGACTCTGCTGTCCTGACGTCAGTGGGGAGTTCATTCCACCACTGAGGGGCCAGGACAGGAAGAAGCTGTGACCTTACAACAATTACAACAAATGATATACGTGGTCCCTCCCTTTTGAAGGGACCAAAAGTAATTGGACAAAGTAACATAATCATAAATCAAATTGTCACTTTTAATATTTGGTTGCAAATCCTTTGCAGTCAATGACAGCCTGAAGTCTGGAACCCATAGACATCACCAGACGCTGGGTTTCATCCCTGGTGATGCTCTGCCAGGCCTCTACTGACACTGTCTTCAGTTCCTGCTTGTTCCTTGTTTCCCTTCAGCTTTGTCTTCAGCAAGTGAAATGCATGCTCAATTGGATTCAGGTCAGGTGATTGACTTGGCCATTGCAGAACATTCCACTTCCTTGCCTTGATAAACTCTTTGGTTGTGTTTGCAGTATGCTTGGGGTCATTGTCCATCTGCACTGTGAAGTGCCGTCCAATGAGTTTTGAAGCATTTGGCTGAATATGAGCAGATAATATCGCCCGAAACACTTCAGAATTCATCCTGCTGCTTTTGTCAGCAGTCACATCATCAATAAATCCGAGGGAACAGTTCCATTGGCAGCCATACATGGCCACGCCATAACACTACCACCACCATGCTTCACTGATGAGGTGCTATGCTTTGGATCATGAGCAGTTCCTTCCCTTCTCTGTACTCTTCTCTTTCCATCATTCTGGTACAAGTTGATCTGTGTCTCATCTGTCCATAGGATGTTGTTCCAGAACTGTACAGACTTTTTTAGATGTTTTTTTGGCAAACTCTAACTCTGGTGAAGGCTTCTCTTGATTGTTGACTTTGACACGGATACGCCTACCTGTTGTGAAGGGGTTTTTCTTCACCTGGTAAAGAATTCTTCGGTCATCAACCACAGTTGTTTTCCTTGGTCTTCCGGGTCTGTTGGTGTTGCTGAGCTCACCAGTGCTTTCTTTCTTTTTAAGAATGTACCAAACAGTGGATTTGGCCACACCTAATGTTTTTGCTATCTCTCTGATGGGTTTGTTCTGATTCTTCAGCCTAATGATGGCTTGCCTCACTGATAGCGACAGCTCTTTGGACTTCATATTGAGAATTGACAGCAACAGATTCCAAATGCAAAATCCCACACTTGAAATGAACTCTAGACCTTTTATCTGCTCCTTGTTAATGAAATAATGAGGGAATAACACACACCTGGCCATGGAACAGCTGATCAGCCAATTGTCCAATTAACTTTTGGTCCCTTCAAAAGGGAGGGACCACGTATATAATGTCTTGTAATTCCTACACCGTCACCTGATTTGGATGTAAATACCCTCAAATTGAAGCTGAAAGTCTGCACTCAAAGCACATCTTCATTGTTTCATTTCAAATCCATTGTGGTTGTGTACAGAGCCAAAATGATGAAAATTGTGTCAATGTCCAAATATTTATGGACCTGACTGTATATATACATATATATATATATATAGATCAACCCTGATTGGCTCACCATCTCCAGCGACCTCCTTAATGTGGGCGGCGTCCGTCTTAATGGAGGCGTGGCTTTTAGTGGAGGTGAGACGCTTCTGATTGGTGCTGTGTCCGTGGTGACGATGAGGAGGAGGAGGAGTACAGACGGGAGGAGGAGACACTGAGGAGCTGTCCACACCTGAGAGACAGAGAGGTGACGTCACAGGTGACATCAGACAGCTACCTTTCTGTTTCCTGAGAGCAGCCGTCTGTCCGGGCAGCAGGCGAGCGACGTCATTGGTGGAGGAGCCGTCTGTCACAGAGTCATCACCGCTGTCTCCGTCCTCTGACCTATCAGAGAGCAGGGGGGGAGGGCTCTCCTCTGAAACACAGGTGAGGTCGTTTTCATGATTCCTGGCTGCTCTTTGAGCTCTTCAGAGACGTTCTTCCATCGGTGCCATTAAACACCACAGAAGAAGAACATTAAAGTACTCAGATCTCAAGTCAAAGTAGAAATACTTTTTAATTAAGTTATCAGGATTAGCAGTACTTTCCAGCTGTTTATGTATCTTATATTAATATATGGAAACAATTATCCAGTTATGTTTTGGAGTTAAAGAATAAAGTATCAGATAACAATAATCAAGTTAAGTACTTGAGTACTTGAGTACTTGAGTGAAGTACTTAGTTACTTTTCACCACCACAGAAGAAGAAGAGAACAATGGAAATGTGGCATTTCTGTGTTAATGTGAAGAAGAAGAACATAAAATAATTAGGCTCAATATTTGATTAACTCAGTTTTTATAATAATGTTTGTCATTTTATTGATGCGGTCAACAGGAAGTCCTGCCTGTGAGTCTGAGTTCAGGGTGAAAACACACGTTCTGAAACAGGAAGTGGTCCAGAGGATGTGGATCCAGATGTGAGACGGTTCTAATGTTCTCAGATCAGAGTGACATCATCAGTCAGACAAACGTGATGTCACCGTGTGACATCATCACACAGGAAGTGAAGAACCGTCTCACCTGTGCTGTGAAGCCGGAGCGTCCCATTGGCTGTTGGCTGGCTGGAGATGCATTCTGATTGGACATTGTTCTTGTCGGCTCCACACTCGGTGATGTCATAGCCTTCGCAGTGTGATGTCACATCCATCCTATCAGTTTAACCAGATCATAAAAATAAATATTGATCAGCTGTGACTGTTTTATTTTCATACGTCAACTACAACAACACCAATAATAATATAAAGTC
>NC_072460.1:27532736-27570236 GCF_027596085.1 Anoplopoma fimbria
CTCTAGTATAGAACCACGGTGCCTTCAGGTACCAGTCTAGGTTCTGTAGAGACAGAGTTTATAGTGACCTCTAGTATAGAACCACGGTGCCTTCAGGTACCAGTCTAGGTTCTGTAGAGACAGAGTTTATAGTGGCCTCTAGTATAGAACCACGGTGCCTTCAGGTACCAGTCTCGGTTCTGTAGAGACATGGAGGACTCTGTGAAGGAATAAAGTAACAGAAACAACGATTGTTAGATTCTGCTCATTAAACACTGAAGTCATAAATATTATAAATATCATGAATGTATAATAACATGTCTGATAATAAATGATACAAACTGCTCCTTTAATACAGAGCTGTATAAAGTGATATTCAATATGGCTGTGTGTTAGCTCAGTGTTAGCTGTTAGCTGTGTGTTAGCTCAGTGTTAGCTGTTAGCTGTGTGTTAGCTCAGTGTTAGCTGTTAGCTGTGTGTTAGCTCAGTGTTAGCTGTTAGCTGTGTGTTAGCTCAGTGTTAGCTGTTAGCTGTGTGTTAGCTCAGTATTAGCTGTTAGCTGTGTGTTAGCTCAGTGTTAGCTGTTAGCTGTGTGTTAGCTCTGTGTTAGCTATGTGTTAGCTGTGTGTTAGCTGTGTGTTAGCTCTGTGTTAGCTATGTGTTAGCTCAGTGTTAGCTGTTAGCTGTGTGTTAGCTCTGTGTTAGCTGTTAGCTCAGTGTTTTCTGTTAGCTATGTGTTAGCTTTGTGTTGGCTGTTAGCTCAGTGTTATCTGTTAGCTATGTGTTAGCTCAGTGTTAGCTGTTAGCTCAGTGTTAGCTGTTAGCTGTGTGTTTGCAGACGAAGACTCGTCTCTGGAGATTAAATACCGTCTGAAGAAGACCAAAGAGAAGGACGATAAAGAGTCGGACTCAGAGAAAGAGGACAAACCTGACGGAGACGGAAGCTCCACCCCCCAGCCCAAGATTGACAGGAGGCGGAGCTCACAGGTAACCTGACAACTAGTAGACCGACAGGGGGCGGGGCTCACAGGTAACCTGACAACTAGTAGACCGACAGGGGCGGGGCTCAAGGTAACCTGACAACTAGTAGACCGACAGGGGGCGGGGCTCACAGGTAACCTGACAACTAGTAGACCGACAGGGGGCGGGGCTCACAGGTAACCTGACAACTAGTAGACCGACAGGGGGCGGGGCTCACAGGTAACCTGACAACTAGTAGACCGACAGGGGGCGGGGCTCACAGGTAACCTGACAACTAGTAGACCGACAGGAGGCGGAGCTCACAGGTAACCTGACAACTAGTAGACCGACAGGGGGCGGGGCTCACAGGTAACCTGACAACTAGTAGACCGACAGGAGGCGGAGCTCACAGGTAACCTGACAACTAGTAGACCGACAGGGGGCGGGGCTCACAGGTAACCTGACAACTAGTAGACCGACAGGGGGCGGGGCTCACAGGTAATGGTTCCCTTTTTTAGAAGGGGGCTCCAGTCATCAGGGTATCACACTGATCCGTCTCCCAGGAACGTTTACTCTGAGGTTCTGGATGTGGATCCTCAGGACTCAGGAACCAACAGAACCACATCGTCTGCAGAGACCAGACGATGTGGTTCTGCTGGTTCCTTCAGAACGTGACCTGACAGACAGAATGAGACGATAGAAGCGTCTTGATGAGTTCAGTTGGCATCTTGATGCTACAAACTGACGATGAGCGCTAAAGGTCGAAGTTCAATCAGATGATGCACTGAAGCTTCAGCCAATCAGGTTCGTGTCTCCTCTTTTAACAACGGGAACCACGTTTAGCTGCTTTAGTCGCTCGTAGAGTGAACGTGGACCCAGAGACCAGCTGCTCCTTCAGGTCTAAAGGGACCAGCTCAGGTGGTCTGGATCTTCCTGGGTTGGTCCCGCTGGTAGGAGACCCCGAGGTGAACCAGAATCTTCTGGTCAGAGTCGGGTTAGGGTCCATCAGTATATTTAGTTTGTGTTTGTGATCCAGATCAAGCGTTCGGCCCGGATGTGTGGAGACTGTGACGCCTGTCTGAGGACGGAGGACTGCGCTCTCTGTGACTTCTGCAAAGACATGAAGAAGTTCGGAGGTCCGAACAAGATCCGCCAGAAGTGTCGTCAGCGCCAGTGTGAGGTCCGAGCCCGGGTGAGTCCCAGGTTCTTAGACATATATATATTTAGATATATATATCTTGTAAGTATATATATATATATATATGTGTATATATATATATCTTTAATGAGTCACTCTGATGTTTTATAGACTTTATATGATTATTTTTGTTGTATCAGATATTAAAGATGTTTTATTGATGATGAGTCATTAGACTGAGCTGATGGTGATATTGATTAGTTATTGATCTCCGAGCAGAAGATGCTTCGTGTCAAAGACGAGGAGATGAGTCAGAGCGGCGTCAGGGGGCGTGGCCTGTCGAGAAGAGGGGCGGGGCATCAGACGGAGGAGGAGGAGGAGGACGACGAAGACGTGGTCTTCAGTGAGAGCGAGCTGGAGCTGTATGAGCAGTACAGAGCCGCCGGATACAGAGACCTGGTCAGTACCCGATCCTAAGATAAGATAAGATAAGATAATCCTTTATTAGTCCCGCAGCGGGGACATTTGCAGGATTACAGCAGCAGAGAGTAAAGTGCACACAAGAGACATAGTAGAAGAAAGACAATCCTGACCAATCAGCTGCCAGAACAGGCACTTCCTGTGGTGTGATGCGTCTTCCTGTTGCAGGTGTGGCACAGCGAGGAGGAGGACGCTCAGTCAGACCCTCTGAGGAAGAAGGCGGTGAAGGTGAAGCACGTGAAGAGACGAGAGAAGAGGACAGAGAAGAAGGTGAGGACGCTTCAAACTGCTGATGTCACTGCTGATGTCACTGCTGATGTCACTAACAGTCTGTCCTCGCTGCAGAAGTCCGTCTCTGCTCCTACAGAGGAGGTGAAGCCTCGCCGCCACAAAGCCAAGCAGCGCCACAGGGAGCGTGTGCGTCACAGCGAGCGAGGGGGAGAGGGCGGGGTTAAGGAGGTGGGTGGGGCTAAGGAGGTGGGCGGGGCTCTGCGTCAGTGTCTGGGACCAGGATGTGTCCAACCGGCAAGGACCATCTCCAAGTACTGTTCTGAGGACTGCGGCATGAAACTAGCCGCCAAGTGAGTCACACGTTCAACAACAACACAAACACAAACAACAACACAAACAACAACAACTCAAACAACAACACAAACAACAACACAACAACAACACAAACAACAACAACTCAAACAACAACAACAAACAACAACAACACAAACAACAACAACTCAAACAACAACACAAACAACAACACAACAACAACAAACACAAACAACAAACAACAACACAAACAACAACTCAAACAACAACACAAACAACAACAACAACTCAAACAACAACACAACAACAACACAAACAACAACAACTCAAACAACAACACAAACAACAACACAAACAACAACACAACAACAACACAAACAACAACACAAACAACAACAACTCAAACAACAACACAAACAACAACAACACAAACAACAACACAAACACAAACAACAACACAAACAACAACAACTCAAACACAAGCAACAACACAAACAACAACAACTCAAACACAAACAACAACACAAACAACAACAACACAAACAACAACACAAACAACAACACAAACAACAACAACACAAACAACAACACAAAATACAACAACACAAACAACAACACAAACAACACAAACAACAACAACAACACAACAACACAAACAACAACAACAACAACACAAAAACAACAACAACACAAACAACAACACAAACAAGTCAACAGCAACAACAACAAGGCGTCCTCTGTCTGTCTGTCTCCCTCCCTGTCTGTCCGTCAGTCGTATCTATGAGATCCTTCCTCAGAGGATCCAGCAGTGGCAGCAGAGTCCGTGCGTTGCAGAGGAAAGGGGGCGGAGACATCTGGAGCGAATCAGGAAGGAGCAGCAGGCGGCGAGGCTCCGCCTCACGCTGATGGAGAAACGTTTCCACGAGCTGGAAGGAATCATCGCCAACGCCAAACAGCAGCAGGTCCAACACCACGAGGAGGTGAGACAGGAAGACAGACGGACAGTTTCAGTTTGATTCATCAGTTATGTCTCTGACATGTCTCTCTCTCTGTCTGTCTGTCTCTCTCTCTCTATGTCTCTCTCTCTGTCTCTCTCGGTATCTTGTCTGTCTGTCTGTCTGTCTCTCTGTCTGTCTGTCTCTCTGTCTGTCTGTCTCTCTCTCTCTATGTCTCTCTCTCTGTCTCTCTCGGTCTCTTGTCTGTCTGTCTGTCTGTCTCTCTGTCTGTCTCTCTCTATGTCTCTCTCTCTGTCTCTCTCGGTCTCTTGTCTGTCTGTCTCTTCCTCCAGGTGACTGAGGGTGAGGGTGATGACACAGACCTCCAGGTGTTCTGTGTCTCCTGCAGTCACCCCGTCAACCCGAAGGTGGCGCTGAGACACATGGAGCGATGCTACGCTAAGGTTGGTGTGTCTCTTAAACAGGAAGACACCAGAGACACCAGATCTCAACCAACCAGAACCAGCACAGACATCCCATAATACTGAAGAATTAATCTGTTCACACTGGAGACTGACATGTGAAGACTAATCACAACTGTCTGTCTCTGTCTGTCTCTCTGTCTGTCTGTCTGTCTCTCTGTCTGTCTGTCTCTCTGTCTGTCTGTCTGTCTGTCTCTCTGTCTGTCTGTCTCTCTGTCTGTCTGTCTGTCTGTCTGTCTCTCTGTCTGTCTCTCTGTCTGTCTGTCTCTCTGTCTGTCTGTCTCTCTGTCTCTCTGTCTGTCTGTGTTCAACAGTATGAGAGTCAGACATCGTTTGGCTCCATGTACCCAACACGAATAGAGGGGTAAGAACACCTGTCTGTCTGTCTGTCTGTCTGTGTATCTGTCTGTGTAGCTGTAGGACTAAGACCTGTCTGTCTCTCGTGTGTGTCTGTTTCAGGGCGACCCGGTTGTTCTGTGATGTGTATAACCCTCAGAGTAAGACGTACTGTAAGCGGCTGCAGGTTCTGTGTCCTGAACACTCCAGAGATCCAAAGGTACAAACATCTCCAAAATATGGAACAATATAGAATGTGACAACATATTCATATTCATATAGCTAACAGACATGTGACAATACATCAGTATAACATTTAACAATATGACAATATAAAAATATAACAATATTAAATACAACAATTTTAAATGTAACAATACAATACACAATATAGAAATGATCCACCATAAAAGAAGGTTGAACTGATCTCTCCCTGTCTGTCTGTCTCCCTGTCTGTCTGCCTGTCTCCCTGCCTGTCTGTCTGTCTCCCTGTCTGTCTGTCTGTCTCTCTCCCTGTCTGTCTGCCTGTCTCCCTGCCTGTCTGTCTCTCTCCCTGCCTGTCTGTCTCCCTGTCAGATCCCAGCAGACGAGGTGTGTGGGTGTCCTCTGGTAAAAGACGTGTTTGAGCCGACCGGAGAGTTTTGTCGTGTGTCTAAGAGGAAGTGTAACAAACATTACTGTTGGGAGAAACTTCGTCGGGCCGAGGTCGACCTCGAGAGAGTCCGAGTGGTAAACAACCGTCAACCAAACTTTATTGACAGCAGCTTTCATTAACATCACAGGAAGGACTGGAGTCCAGAACACAATTATCTCTGTCTGTCTCTTTATCTCTCTGTCCGCCTATCTGTCTCTCCTACTATCTGTCTGTCTGTCTGTCTGTCTATCTGTCTCTCCTACTATCTGTCTGTCTGTCTCTGTCTGTCTATCTGTCTCTCCTACTATCTGTCTGTCTGTCTGTCTGTCTGTGTTTGTCTATCTGTCTCTCCTACTATCTGTCTGTCTGTCTCTGTCTATCTGTCTCTCCTACTATCTGTCTGTCTGTCTGTGTTTGTCTATCTGTCTCTCCTACTATCTGTCTGTCTGTCTGTCTGTCTGTCTGTCTCTGTTTGTCTATCTGTCTCTCCTACTGTCTGTCTGTCTGTCTGTCTATCTGTCTCTCCTACTGTCTGTCTGTCTGTCTGTCTGTCTGTCTCTCTCTCTGTCTCCTTCTCAGTGGTATAAGCTGGACGAGCTGTTTGAGCAGGAGAGGAATCTGAGGACAGCGATGACGAATCGAGCCGGTTTATTGGCTCTGATGCTGCACCAGACCATCCAACATGATCCAATCACAACGGACCTACGCTCTGCCAAGGACAGGTAGACAGACAGACAGGCAGGTAGACAGACAGACAGAGAGGTAGATAGACAGACAGACAGACAGACAGACAGACAGACAGACAGACAGACAGACAGACAGACACAGACAGACAGACAGACAGAGAGGTAGACAGACAGAGAGGTAGAGAGACAGACAGACAGAGACAGACAGAGAGGTAGACAGACAGACAGACAGACAGACAGACAGACAGACAGACAGACAGACAGACAGACAGACAGACAGACAGACAGACAGACAGACAGACAGACAGACAGAGAGGTAGAGAGACAGACAGACAGACAGACAGAGAGAGTAGAGAGACAGACAGACAGACACAGACAGAGACAGACAGACAGACAGACAGAGAGGTAGACAGACAGACAGACAGACAGAGTAGACAGACAGACAGACAGACAGACAGAGACAGACAGACAGACAGACAGACAGAGAGACAGACAGACAGACAGACAGACAGACAGACAGACAGAGAGACAGACAGACAGACAGACAGACAGACAGACAGACAGACAGACAGACAGACAGACAGAGAGGTAGAGAGACAGACAGACAGAGAGGTAGAGACAGACAGACAGACAGACAGAGAGGTCAGACAGACAGACAGACAGACAGACAGACAGACAGACAGACAGGTAGACAGACAGACAGACAGACAGACAGACAGTAGAGAGACAGACAGACAGACAGACAGACAGACAGAGAGAGAGAGACAGACAGACAGACAGACAGACAGACAGAGGTAGAGAGACAGACAGAGAGACAGACAGGTAATCAGCTCCCTGGATGTATTCAGTCTTTTTAAACTAACAGAAGTCTTTAACAGAAACAAACATGGACGCTTCGTCTCATTACAAGAACAGAATCAGAAACATCAACGTTTCTAGTTTCCAGATAAAGAACTTTATGAAGAGAAAATGAGGCGGGACTTTGAAATCACAGGAAGTGATTTTCTTTATTACAACAACAGAACGTTCCATCAGAAAGAAGAGAAGATGTTCTTCTGGATTCATGATCTCAGTCATCAGGTTCTTTATTGTAGTTCTGACACACAGAAGATGTGTCAACATGCTCATTGATAATGTGAATATTAAGGAAATATCAATGTGTAAACACACAGACAGTATTGATTATCTGGAACGTCTGCTCCTCTGGTTTTATACCGAAGTACTACATTGAACCACTACAATCAAGTGTTTAATATTCTGTAAATCAGTCAGGCGTTTTGAAATGAACACAAACGGAATATGTGTGATGTTTCTATCATGATCCTTTCACAATAAGAGCTTAAAGCTGGTCATTCATGAGAGCAGCTGAGTTACACATTCATCACAAAAGAATATATCATGTGGAAATAATTATACATATATATATGTATATACTGTGTATATATATATATACATACATATATATATATATATATATATATATATATATATATATATACAGTTCATAAATATGAATAACTCAAATCTAAAGAATCCGTTGTTTTAAATGAACAAACAAAGGCTTCCTGACATAAACTCTTTTATTGTGAAGGGACATAACACATCCCAATAATGTCTATTTCTTCTGTATTTATTCATATGGTTCTGTGTTTATAAATATTGAACACGTGTAAATATAAAACATTTGTCTCTTTTTATACCACAGTGTTCTACAGTTGTTTTATATTTTGTATTATTTCTTCATGTTGTATTCAAACTGATGTTTCATTAAAAACTGAACTTTTTTATTAAATAAGTTTTTTGCTGAAATGTTCCTTTGTTGGTTAAATTATGATAAAAAATATTCCTTCAGTTTTGTTTTTGTAACAAACTGTTCTATGGATCCATAACACCGAAGTGGTCACGTGACGTGGTCATGTGACGTCAGAGGACAGAATCTTCTTCAGCTCCCTCTGAGGGTACATCCCAAGTCTCTTATTTATCATTTCCTCGTTTCCTCTCTCCATGGAGAGACCTAGGATGGAGAGAGAGACCTAGGATGGAGAGAGAGACCTAGGATGGAGAGAGAGACCTAGGATGGAGAGAGAGGATGGAGAGAGAGAGACCTAGGATGGAGAGAGAGACCTAGGATGGAGAGAGAGAGAGAGACCTAGGATGGAGAGACCTAGGATGGAGAGAGAGAGAGAGACCTAGGATGGAGAGAGAGAGAGAGACCTAGGATGGAGAGACCTAGGATGGAGAGAGAGACCTAGGATGGAGAGAGACCTAGGATGGAGAGAGAGACCTAGGATGGAGAGAGAGAGAGAGACCTAGGATGGAGAGAGAGACCTAGGATGGAGAGAGAGACCTAGGATGGAGAGAGACCTAGGATGGAGAGAGAGAGAGAGACCTAGGATGGAGAGACCTAGGATGGAGAGAGAGAGAGAGACCTAGGATGGAGAGAGAGAGAGAGACCTAGGATGGAGAGACCTCATAGAAGTCACTCATAGAACCGTAGTTACCATAGCGACGCAGACCTGAACCTCCATCAATAACAAGTATACAAGTTAAAAGACAAGTCAGTTATTGAATAAAGACTAAAGGTGAGTACATGGGTTGGGTTATTGTTTCATGTTCATCATTGATTATAAAGAATCTGATTCTCTTCACTGAGTTCAGTTTACAACTTGAATCCAATTATAGAGAAAAACTGGAACAAGTGAACGTCTCACTGAGGACGGTCATCACGCAGTGACGTCATCGAGTCGCGCAGCGTGTGACGTCAGATTAGCGCGACAGTTCCGCTGTCGACGAGAGCGAAACAGAAAAGAAGAGAAGAGGAAGAGGAGGAGAGGAAGAGAAGAGGAGGAGAAGAAGAAGAGAAGAGTGAGTCTGTTTCATGTTTTTCTTTCTCTGCTTCCGACAATAAAACTGGACTTTATGATCAGTGAACTAATGTCAACAGATCTATAGTCTCTCTCTCTCTCTCTCTCTCTATGTCTCTCTCTCTCTGTCTCTGTCTCTGTCTGTCTCTGTCTCTCTGTCTCTGTCTCTCTCTCTCTCTCTGTCTGTCTCTCTGAACTCTCTGAGGTCTCTCTCTCTCTGTCTCTCTCTCTCTGTCTCTCTCTGTCTCTGTCTCTCTCTGTCTCTCTCTCTCTCTCTCTCTCTCTCTCTCTCTCTCTGTCTCTCTCTCTCTCTGTCTCTCTCTCTGTCTCTGTCTCTGTCTCTCTCTCTGTCTCTCTCTCTCTGTCTCTCTCTCTGTCTCTCTCTCTCTGTCTCTCTCTCTCTCTGTCTCTCTCTGTCTCTCTCTATGTCTCTCTCTCTCTCTCTCTCTCTCTCTCTCTCTCTCTCTCTGTCTCTCTCTCTGTCTCTCTCTCTCTGTCTCTCTCTCTCTCTCTCTCTCTCTCTCTCTCTCTCTCTGTCTCTCTCTCTGTCTGTCTCTCTCTCTGTCTCTCTCTCTCTCTCTCTCTCTGTCTCTCTGTCTCTGTCTCTCTCTCTCTCTCTGTCTCTCTCTGTCTCTCTCTCTCTCTGTCTCTCTCTGTCTCTGTCTCTCTCTCTCTCTCTGGTCTTGGTCCTGCACATAAATTCCTTATTGATGTTTTTCTAGCAGAAGATAAAAGTTATTGATCAATAATCAGCTTCTTCTTCTTCATGTGGGTCAGAATGCAGTCTGGATCAGACTCTCCAGATCCTGGACTGAAGTCAGTCCGAAGATCTCCCCGTCTGTCTCCTCAGGTCAGTAGGACGTCCTCTCTACTCCTCACCAGGACAGAGTTGTGTGTTTGAACCTCCATGTCTGTGTCTCCAGAGGAGCAGTAAAGGAAAGGAGGGAAGGAAAGAAGGAGGCGGCCTGAAGGAGGTGAAGAGGAGAGGAAGGATGGAGAGGAGCCGAGAGGAGGAGGAGCTTATCGACCGCCTGCAGACGCTGGTGAGCTGAAGTACACACGTACACACGTACACACGTACACACCGTACGTCATAGCTCATCATGGTGTGTGTGTGTGTGTGTGTGTGTGTGTGTGTGTGTGTGTGTGTGTGTGTGTGTGTGTGTGTGTGTGTGTGTGTGTGTGTGTGTGTGTGTGTGTGTGTGTGTGTGTGTGTTCAGGACGTGTCCAGCAGGTCAGAGGTCAGAGGAACAGGTCTGGTTTACTCTGAGATCTTCACTCTGCATCAGAACCTGTGGGACTCCAGGTAAGCTGCTCACCTGTAGAGAGGTGGAGTCATGATGTCACTTTATATAAATGTGAGAAGGGGGCGGGGCTTCTCCTCTAAACATCATGATGTCACTATATATAAACGTGATTGATTGAGTCCTGGTTGTTGTTCAGTCATCCAGAGAGACCCGACAGAGTGACGTCCATCATGGAGGAGCTGGACAGACAGGACCTGCTGTCTCACTGCACCAGAGTTCCGGTCTGACTACTTCCTGTTTCAGAGTTTCACAATAAAGCAGCCTAGAACAAGCTGGAATTCACTTTAGCAAAAGCTCTTCTTCAGACTTCACAGTTCAATAATCGATGTTTACAATATATATATATTCAGGTGGTGTGGTTTTGTCCCGATGTACCTGAAGGGGGCGCTGTGTGTGTGTTTGTGTTTCAGCCCAGAGAAGCTGTAGAAGAAGATCTGCTGCTAGTTCACAAGTGAGTCACACAGTCAGTAGAACCACACTGAACGAATCTGGAACTCTACTGTACTCTATTGTTCTCTACTCAACTGTTCTGTACTCTTCTCTATTGTTCTCTACTGTTCTGTATTGTTCTCTACTCCACCGTTCTCTACTCTACTGTATTGTTCTCTACTCCACCGTTCTCTACTCTACTGGTCTCTACTCTACTGGTCTCTATTGTTCTCAACTCTACTGTTCTTTATTGTTCTCTACTGTTCTTTATTGTTCTCTACTGGTCTCTATTGTTCTTTATTGTTCTCTACTGGTCTCTATTGTTCTTTATTGTTCTCTACTGGTCTCTTTTGTTCTCTACTGGTCTTGATGGTTCTCTACTGGTCTCTTTTGTTCTCTACTGGTCTCTACTGGTCTCTTTTGTTCTCTACTGGTCTCTTTTGTTCTCTACTGGTCTCTATTGTTCTTCACTGTTCTTGATGGTTCTCTACTGGTCTCAACTGTTCTTTATTGGTCTCTACTTTACATCCTTGTGTTTGAAGGACACAATATGTTGATCTGATGAAGTCGACTCAGAAGATGAAAGAAAGTGAACTTCAGGAACTGTCTGAGAAATACGACTCTGTGTACCTTCATCCTGTAAGAACACATATACACATATACACATATACACATATACACATATACACATATACATATATACACACATACAGCGGGTAAAATAAGTATTTAACACGTCACCATTTTTCTCAGTAAATATATTTCTAAAGGTGCTATTGACATGAAATGTTCACCAGATGTCGGTAACAACCCAAGTAATCCATACATACAAAGAAAACCAAACAAATACGTTCAGAAATTAAGTTATGTGTAATAAAATGGAATGACAGGGAAAAAGTATTGAACACGAAGAAAGGGAGGTGCAAAAAGTCATGGAAAGCCAAGACACCAGCTGAAATCTATCAGTAATTAGAAAGCAGTCCTGCAAAAACGAGCTTCAACATGCTTTTTCTTCAGCAGTGGAGTCTTGCGTGGTGAGCGTGCATACAGGCCACGGCGGTTGATGCATTACTTATTGTTTTCTTTGAAACAATTGTACCTGCTGATTCCAGGTCTTTCTGAAGCTCTCCACTAGTGCTCCTTGGCTCTTGGACAACTCTTCTGATAATTCTTTTCACTCCTCTGTCAGAAATCTTGTGAGGAGCACCTGGTCGTGGCCGGTTTATGGTGAAATGATGTTCTTTCCACTTCCGGATTATGGCCCCAACAGTGCTCACTGGAACATTCAGAAGTTTAGAAATCCTTCTGGAACCAATGCCATCAGTATGTTCTGCAACAATAAGGTTGTGAAGGTCTTGAGAGAGCTCTTTGCTTTTACCCATCATGAGATGTTTCTTGTGTGACACCTTGGTAATGAGACACCTTTTTATAGGCCATCAGTTGGGACTGAACCAGCTGATATTCATTTGCACTGACAAGGGGCAGGACTGCTTTCTAATTACTGATAGATTTCAGCTGCTGTCTTGGCTTTCCATGCCTTTTTGCACCTCCCTTTCTTCATGTGTTCAATACTTATTTTACACGCTGTATATATACATATATACACATATACACACACATATATACATATATACATATGTATATACATATACATATATACACATATATTCATATATACATATACAAATATACGTGTGTGTGTGTGTGTGTGTGTGTGTGTGTGTGTGTGTGTGTGTGTGTGTGTGTGTGTGTCAGGAGTCCTACCAGGTGTGTGTGTCTGCGGTGGGTTCAGTCCTCCAGCTGGTCGATCAGGTGATGACCTCCAAACTCAGGAACGGATTCGCTGTCATCAGGTAACTATACCTGTAGCTTCTTACGGTGCGTTCAGGTGCTCCTTATCAACATAAACTGTAGCTTCTTATGGTGCGTTCAGGTGCTCCTTATCAACATAAACTGTAGCTTCTTATGGTGCGTTCAGGTGCTCCTTATCAACATGAACCATAACTTCTTCTGCCTGTCTGTCTGTCAGACCTCCAGGTCATCATGCTCAGTCTAACGAGTCCAACGGTTTCTGTATTTTCAACAACGTGGCGATTGCAGCTCGATACGCTCAGACCAGACACTCAGTCCGCAGGTAAGTGTGTGTGTGTGTGTGTGTGTGTGTGTGTGTGTGTGTGTGTGTGTGTGTGTGTGTGTGTGTGTGTGTGAGATTGTGCCACTTACTGTCGGTGTTGGTGGGTGGGAAGGCAGTGAGGGATTGTTGCTGGTTGGTTGGGAGGCGTGTCTGATTACTCTGCTCTGATTGGTTTTCTGTTCAAAGTGAATTAACTGAAGTCTGGATGCTTTTATTGTGAAGGGCAGATGTTCATTCAGATGAAGCTGTAAACATTACTGACATGTTGTGTGTGTGTGTGTGTGTGTGTGTGTGTGTGTGTGTGTGTGTGTGTGTGTGTGTGTGTGTGTGTGGTTCAGGGTCTTGATAGTGGACTGGGATGTTCATCATGGTCAGGGCATTCAGTACCTGTTCCAGGAGGACCCCAGGTAAACTCCTCCCCCTCATTCTGGTGACACTTTCTTTACAAAAACAACAAAGATGAAATCAATCAAGTTAACACTGTGTGTGTGTGTGTGTGTGTGTGTGTGTGTGTGTTACCTGTGTGTGTCAGTGTCCTGTACTTCAGTGTCCACAGGTATGAACAGGGGTCTTTCTGGCCTCACCTGTCAGAGTCTGACAGTCAGTATGTTGGCAGCGGACGAGCTGAAGGCAGAAACATCAACCTGCCCTGGAACAAGGTGACCTTTAACTGTTCTCACCTTTAACTGTTCTCACCGTTAGCTGTTCTCACCTTTAACTGTTCTCACCGTTAGCTGTTCTCACCTTTAACTGTTCTCACCGTTAGCTGTTCTCACTGTTCTCACTGTTCTCAGCTTTCTCACTGTTCTCACCGTTAGCTGTTCTCACTGTTCTCACCTTTAACTGTTCTCACCGTTAGCTGTTCTCACCTTTAACTGTTCTCACCGTTAGCTGTTCTCACCGTTAGCTGTTCTCACTGTTCTCACCGTTAGCTGTTCTCACCGTTAGCTGTTCTCACCGTTACCGTTAGCTGTTCTCACCGTTAGCTGTTCTCACTGTTCTCACCTTTAACTGTTCTCAGTTAGCTGTTCTCACCTTTAACTGTTAGTTAGCTGTTCTCACCGTTAGCTTTCTCACTTCTCACCGTTAGCTGTTCTCACCGTTAACTGTTCTCACCGTTAGCTGTTCTCACCGTTAGCTGTTCTCACCGTTAGTTGTTCTCACCGTTAGCTGTTCTCACCGTTAGCTGTTCTCACCGTGTTCTCACCGTTAGTTGTTCTCACCGTTAGCTGTTCTCACCGTTAGCTGTTCTCACCGTTAGTTGTTCTCACCGTTAGCTGTTCTCACCGTTAGTTGTTCTCACCGTTAGCTTGTTCTCACCGTTAGCTGTTCTCACCGTTAGCTGTTCTCACCGTTAGTTGTTCTCACCGTTAGCTGTTCTCACTGTTCTCACCGTTAGCTGTTCTCACCGTTAGCTGTTCTCACCGTTAGCTGTTCTCACCGTTAGCTGCTCTAATTGATCTTTCAGACGGGGATGACAGATGCTGATTACATCGCAGCTTTTCAACAGCTGCTACTTCCTGTAGCTTATGAGGTAACACAAACACACACACACACACACACACAGTTTAGTTTTCATGAATTTTGGGAATATATCATTGACTTACATTTATTTCTTGGAGATGTATCCCATAATGATAACTGTTATTCCTCATCCTCATGTGCAACTGTACCAATCTGTCCCCAAAATATCACTGTGTCATTAGATGTTTAGCCCCACAGACACCCACAGTATAATGTAATTATGAAATGATGTGTGTGTGTGTGTGTGTGTGTGTGTGTGTTGTGTGTGTTCAGTTTCAGCCTCAGCTGGTTCTGGTTTCTGCTGGATTTGATGCTGCAGTCGGAGACCAGAAGGTAAAACCTCCACTGATCTGAGATCAGTGAATTAATACATTTTATTCATTCAATTTATTTACATTTTATTTTGTGTGTGTGTGTGTTCAGGGGGAGATGTGTGTGACTCCTAGGTGTTTTCATGTTCTGACTCACATGCTCATGAGTTTGGCAGAAGGTCGACTTGTTCTTGCTCTCGAGGTAAAAACACTCGGTTTCACATCATCAGTGTTTAGTTTGTTATTGTGTGTATATGTATATATATATATATATATATATATATATATATATAAATAAATACAACTTTAAGAACTAACAAACATGTGTCTTGTTATTCAAGCCCAGTTTTCTGGCTTCAGGTTCTAGTAATTATATCATGTTGATTATTGTGTGCAGGGAGGTTATAACCTGCAGTCGACAGCAGAGGGCGCTGCAGCCTGTGTCAGAGCTCTGCTGGGAGGAGCCTGTCCTCCTCTGACCCCGCCCACCGCTCCCTCTGACAGGTGACATGTGCAACACCCGAGTCTCCCCTGAGTTCCTAAGTAACACTGTTGATTTCTAACTGTCTGTCTGACTGCCTGTCTGCCTGTCAGTGCTCTGCAGTCCATCTCTCAGACCGTCTCGGCTCTGTATCCTCACTGGGCGTCTCTGCAAACACTGGGTGAGAAACTACATCATCATTTATCTGAGACACACATCTTACACTCTGTCACCAGTCTAACCAGTTTAACCAGTAAATATCTGGACTTTGGTGAGAGGCAGAACAAGAAAAACACACACCTACTGATATTCATAAGAACGTTTTTAAAAAGAAACCATTTATTTTATTAAAGATCTTTTCGATAATTACTAAATGACGCCTAAGTGAAACCAATCAATCATCCAATGAGATGAGACCAGATTTAACTGCTCCTGTGTTGTCGTCCAATGAGATGAGGTGATACACAGCCGGATCATCTCCTCTCTTAACCCTCCCTGTGCAGAAGGCGGCCCATTGGCTGACGGCCGTGTCATGAGAACAACCACCAATAAGCAGAGCACAAAGCTGCCGGGCCCGGCTCCCTCTGTTGCCACGGTTACAGGTCTGGTCTATGACGAGAGGATGATGGAGCACCTGAACATGTGGGACAGGTGAGTTACCGGTTCTGTCTCTGCTTCGACATGTTGCACTGATCCAACATGTTTCTCGTCAGAGTGAGCAGTGTCACAGACGTCTGTAGGCACCACTGGATATTTGGGTTGAGTCGGGTTGAGTACGTCACTTCCTCCAGCAAATATATAAACATATATATTTATATGTTTATATATGAAGTTTATAAAGAGCCTGCCATAATGAATAGGTATATTGTGTGTGTATATACGTGAAGTTAATCTGGATATGAAAGTGTCGCTGTGTGATTCGCTCTGCAGACATCATCCTGAACAGCCGCAGAGAATCTTTAAAATCTTCTCTAAACATCAGCAGCTGGGATTGGTCGATCGTTGCCAACGGATACCAGCTCGCTTAGCAACAGAAGAGGAGTTGTCCAGGTGTCACAGGTACATACACAATTACATATATATATATATATATATATATATATATATATATATTTTCTGGGTAATTTGTTTGTTTGGTAGGTTTTTAAGTTTTGGTTTTCAGATATCATTTGAAATCATCAGGATTAAACGTGTGTTTGTGTTGTGTGTGTGTGTGTGTGTGTGTGTGTGTGTGTGTGTGTGTGTGTGTGTGTGTGTGTGTGTGCGTACATGCAGTGTGCAGCATATTGAGCAGATGAAGGCCACAGCAGTGATGAAGCCCAGAGATCTTCACAAACTGGGTCACGAGTTCAACTCCATCTTCATCAACAACCAGAGCTTCCAGTCTGCTCTACTGGCTGCTGGAGGCTGTTTCACTGCTGTGGAGAGAGTCCTCACAGGACAGGTAACACACACACAGGTAACACACAGGTAACACACACACAGTATAAATACTACAGTATAAATACTAGTCTCTGCTGACTTGCTTGTTGCACTGATCCGACACGTTTATCGTCAGAGTGAACAGTGTCACAGATGTTTTTAGTATAAATACTACAGTAAAACTACCACAGTAGTTGCAGTAGAGTATGAATACTACAGTATAAATACTACAATACATGCAGTAAAGTATAGGTGCTGCAGTAGTTGCAGTAGAGTAGGAGTACTACAGTTCATGCAGTAGAGTATAAGAGCAGGCGTGTACCTGTGTTCTCAGGTGAGTAACGGCGTGGCGATCGTTCGTCCTCCTGGTCATCACGCAGAGAGAGATTCTCCGTGTGGTTTCTGTTTCTTCAACACAGCAGCTCTTGCTGCTCGACACGCCCAGAAAATATCCCATGATGCACCGCTGCGAGTCCTCATCCTCGACTGGGACGTTCACCACGGCAACGGGACGCAGCACATGTTCGAGGATGACGACAGGTGAGGAGTGAGACGAGAGATTTGATGTGAAGGTGATGTAAACAGAAGATTTTAAAAGTGTGTTCTCTCCGTCTGCAGCGTCCTCTACATCTCCCTCCATCGCTATGACAACGGGATGTTCTTCCCGTCTTCAGAAGACGCAGCCCCCGACAGGGTGGGCATTTCCAGGGGGGCGGGGTTTAACGTCAATGTGGCGTGGAGCGGCGGGCAGATGGGAGACTCGGACTACCTGGCTGCCTTTCACAACGTCGTCATGCCGATCGCTACCGAGGTACAACAGAAACACTCTGATCTGATCACTGACATCTCGTGGTGTGGGTCTGTGGTGTGGGTCTGAGGTGTGGGTCTGTGGTGTGGGTCTGAGGTGTGGGTCTGTGGTGTGGGTCTGAGGTGTGGGTCTGTCTGGGTGTGGGTCTGTGGTGTGGGTCTGAGGTGTGGGTCTGTGGTGTGGGTCTGTGATGGTTCCGTTGGTCTCATTCTCTCTACAGTTTAATCCTGGTCTGGTTCTGGTGTCGGCCGGTTTCGATGCAGCTCGAGGGGATCCACTGGGAGGATATCATGTGACTCCTGAGGGATACGCCCATCTCACTCACCTGCTGACGTCACTGGCCGGGGGCGGGTCCTCCTGATACTGGAGGTACACACACACAACACACACACACGTATGTCTCTCCCTCTCTCTCTCTCTCTCTGTCTCACTCTCTCTCCCCCTGTCTCTCTCTCAGGGAGGTTATAACCTGTCTTCTATCTCGGACTCCATGGCGATGTGCACCAGCGTGTTGCTAGGAGACCCTCCTCCGTCCTTAGCGACGCCCCTCCCCCCTCCTCATTACAGCGCCGTGGCAACGATCAACGAGGTCATCCGACACCACGCCCCCTACTGGAAGTCTCTGAGGATACACAGTCAGTACTCGACTTCTTCTCTTGTTTTAATCCTCCGGTTTAGTTTCATTTAAATCACTCCCTGGTGTTTCTTTCAGTCCCAGAGTCGGTGCGATCCTCCCTGCCGGCCCTGAAGCATCGTGGGAAACGTAGTTCTAAAGGGAAAGGCAGGAAGTCAGAGACGAGCGGCACAAACAAACCTCCGCTGCCCCCTGCAGGACTGGAGGACAGGATGGTAAATTCATTCTGAGATAAAGATCTGAAGGAAACAAAACAACAAGGTCTGAATTTTGTGTCTCCTATTTATTTGCTTGTCGTCCAATCAGACGGAGCCAGGTCTAGAGCAGCTCACTCAGGGATTGGCCAGTTTGGACATAAGTCAAACCTCAGCCAATCACACTCCTGCTACATCTGACGCGGTGGGCGGGGCCAGACCGAAGGTCCGCCTCAGCCAGGAAGAGGTGACCTGTGAAGGGGAAGCCACACCTGAGCAGAGCCAATCAGCAGCGAGCACAGAGCTGCAGCCCCAGGTGAGCAGGAAGTCCGCTGTCCTATATATGTAGAATATAGATTTACCTTTATTTCCCACAATCCTTTGCCTGCTTTGTCTGGTTCGACTGACACGCATGTGAACTGTGAATTAATGCACTGATGACCGATATTCAGTAAAAATATGACATCAAAATGCTTTCTAGATATCTGATGATGTAACATGATGGAGGAAGAGAGTAACGTTAGCAGCACGGCTAACAGGGGGAGAGCTAGTAACGTTAGCAGCACGGCTAACAGGGGGAGAGCTAGTAACGTTAGCAGCACGGCTAACAGGAGGAGAGCTAGTAACGTTAGCAGCACGGCTAACAGGAGGAGAGCTAGTAGCAGCACGGCTAACAGGAGGAGAGCTAACGTAACGGCTTGACAGGAGGACGCCCCCCACCTGTCTCTGCTTCCATCTTATTACAAAGTGTCTCTTGTATTTTAAACATTATTGACCCTTCACAGGCTGTTGCCGTGGCAGCACCAGAGTCGGTTGCCCCTGGAGATGAGGATGCTGGTAGAATGGGGGCGGAGCCAGAGACGGAGGGAGCGTGTGGTTGGTCGAAACCTGAGACGTCTCTGGAACTGATGTGTGGAGGACAGACGGATGTAGGACATATATTTATATAAATTAATAATTATTAACAAAATGACTCTCTGTCTTCATATCTCTCACCTGTCTGTCTCTCTGTCTTCATATCACTCACCTGTCTGTCTCTCTGTGTCTTCAGACCCCTCTGTTCGTGGTGGACCCTCTTTCCTGGTGTCCTCACCTGGATGCTGTTAAGCCCCTCCCCCCCTCAGGTATAGACGTCTTCCAGTCGTGTCAGGACTGCGGCTCCGACGCTGAGAACTGGACCTGTCTCACCTGCTACCAGGTGCCCCGTCTCACCTCTCCATCACAGACTCTGTCTCACCTATTGATGATGCTATGCGTCTCACCTGTTGTCCTTCCTGTCTCAGGTGTTCTGTGGTCGTTATGTAAATGAGCACATGGTGACTCACGGCGTTGTGTCTGAACACCCGATGGTCCTGAGCTTCTGTGACCTGTCTGTGTGGTGCTACCTGTGTGAGTCCTACGTCCACCACCAGGTGAGTCCTCCTTAAAGAATGATATTACTATTCATTTAGTATTTTTGATGGTATTATTTTGTTATAATAATCAATATTATGAGTATTAATTATTATTTTGTTATTATTGTTGAATATTTGACATAAATAAACTTTGTTGTTCAGATTCTGTTTGAAGCTAAAAATGCTGCTCACTGCACCAAGTTTGGAGAGGAGATCCCTCCATGGAGCTGAGAGGAGGAGGAGCTGAGGAGGAGGAGGAGAGGAGATGAGAGGAGGAGGAGGAGGAGGAGAGGAGATGAGATGAGAGGAGAGGAGAGATGAGATGAGGAGGAGGAGGAGGAGGAGGAGGAGAGGATGATGACGCTGATGTTCTTCTGTCTCTCTTCCCTCCCTGTGATTGGACCTTTGAGTGCGTTGTCATGGATACCGCAGCCAGCAGTGGTGCTTTGTGGGAGATGTAGTGGAATCTCTCAGCTGACAAACACTTATTTTAACTGCAGATCATCTTCATCATCATCTTCATCAAGACTTCAGGATGTCGACCGAATCAATTTATTGATTACCAAGATCAGCTGATTGATGACTCAGCAGGAAGTTCAACAAACAGCCAATCAGATTCCTCCATTTGATTCTGGATTATTACAGGTTTATGATTGTCACACGTTTTATTCAAAGTTAATGTTCACTTTATGAAGTAAAAGTATAACGCTGAGGGGCGTTCACTGACCTGTTTAAAATCAGAGAACTAAACGCTGAGAGGCGTTCACTGACCAGTACACATTAAACAGTACACGGTACACAGTTTTAGATCACCCTTTTCAGTAAAACTTCCTAAATCTAAAGTTTCACAGTTTTTCTCCTCATCAGTGAACTTAGAGATGAAAGAGCGTCATCGCACTGTTGCATTGTGGGAGACGGTCGACCAGGTGAACTCTGGAGATTATTTCAAATCAGTACCACCTCCAGGTACCTTTGACATAGTGAGGATGTATACAACATGTAGCACACTACATGTATACCACATGGTGATGATGTCATCGAGAGGCCACGCCCACAAAGCCACAAAAATCTTTTACAAAAACTTCTTTTTTGTATTTGTGTGAATATTCAGCGCGTTGTTTTAATAATGTTCAATAATCACCTTTTATTATTTTACTCAGAAATCATTAAACGTTGATTGATTATCTGAATATCATGAAGATCAGAGTTCCTGCTCTGATGTGAAAACAAAGCAGAACGTTCTTGGGTTCTAAAGGTTCTAAAGGTTCTCTGAATGAATCTCTTTGATTTGAGCGGTTTGTTTTTAACAGAAGGACCTCCAGAGTCTGAAGGTGTGTTTGATTTTCACACCTGTGGAAGCTTTACGTCGTTGAACGTTTATGTTTGTTTTTATATTCTGGCAGCGCTTTATTTTGAAAAGACTAAACAGGTAGTTTCCTGCCAGGAGAAAAGCTGAATATAAAGGTGCGTTTGATTCACTGACTGTCGGGTGGAGAGAGGAGCAGATTTGTGTTTTGTGCAATATTCTGTTTATTATTTGTGTTTTATTAATATTAAAGTATTTGTGTGTATTTCTCTTTATGAATAATTAATAAACAGCGTTAAGAAGAAGAATGTTCATAATCACATTAATGTCTCGGCCAATCAGCAGCTCAGAGCTGCAGCCAGGTGAGCAGGAGGTCTGCTGTCTGTACCTGGAGACCAGAGGCCGTGTCTCAATACAAGTATGGTCAAGTATGGACTTGCAAACTTGCAAGTTCATACTTGGATAGTTCGACTCGGGAGTACAAACTCCCGAGGACGGGAGGACGCAGTACGTCATGACGTCATTACGTCATTTTGCAATTGGAACAGCAGCGAACTTGATGACGTCACCAACGTCACGACGTCACCAACTCAGCTCGTCGGTCCCGCCTACTCCGGTTATCTTCAGTCATATATATTGACAATAAAACGAAATATGATATAAAACACAACCCTGCCTTTTTTCATTTTCATTTAGAAAATATAAAAATATTAATATGTATATGTATATATATATATATATATATGTTTATATATATATATATATATATATATATATATATGTATATGTTTTGTGTTACATCTGCAACCACAACCACAGAGACACCGGAGCCAGCGGCACATCTGGAGAGGCCTAGCCGAGATCAGGCTGCTGTCAGCGGGCTGCATGAGCACCACCGCCCGGTCTCCTCTCTGGTCCTCTCATATATATATATATATATATATATATATATATATATATATCTCCTCTCTGGTCCTTATATATATATATATATATATATATATATATATATATATATATATATATCTTATATATAATAGATTTATATATATATACCATATTTTCCGCACTATAAGGCGCACTTAAAAGCCTTTAATTTCCTCAAAAACCGACAGTGCTTCTTATAATCCGGAGCTTTATATATGGATTAGTTCTGGTTGTTTACTGACCTGGAAGCAGTTTTGTGTACACTACAAACTATAAACTACAAAGAAACCACAGCAGCATCACGGCCACCGTAGTCAGGAGTAACACACACTGTGATCACCATCATATCACAGTGTGTGTGTATAAGGTTCACCATCACATTACAGTGTGTGTGTATAACAGACACCATCACATACAGTAAGTGTATAAGGTTCACCATCATCATACAGTGTGTGTGTATAAGGTTCACCATCATCATACAGTGTGTGTGTATGGTTCACCATCACATACAGTGTGTGTGTATAAGGTTCACCATCACATACAGTGTGTGTGTATAAGGTTCACCATCACATACAGTGTGTGTGTATAAGGTTCACCATCACATACAGTGTGTGTGTATAAGGTTCACCATCACATACAGTGTGTGTGTATAAAACCATCACATACAGTGTGTGTGTATAAGGTTCACCATCACATACAGTGGTGTATAAGGTTCACCATCACATACAGTGTGTGTGTATAAGGTTCACCATCACATACAGTGTGTGTGTATAAGGTTCACCATCACATACAGTGTGTGTGTATAAGGTTCACCATCACATACAGTGTGTGTGTATAAGGTTCACCATCACATACAGTGTGTGTGTATAAGGTTCACCATCACATACAGTGTGTGTGGTTCATCACATACAGTGTGTCACCATCACATACAGTGTGTGTGTATAAGGTTCACCATCACATACAGTGTGTGTGTATAAGGTTCACCATCACATACAGTGTGTGTGTATAAGGTTCACCATCACATACAGTGTGTGTGTATAAGGTTCACCATCACATTACAGTGTGTGTGTATAAGGTTCACCATCACATACAGTGTGTGTGTATAAGGTTCACCATCACATACAGTGTGTGTGGATAAGGTTCACCATCACATACAGTGTGTGTGTATAAGGACTGAACACTAAGGCTGTCAGTCAGGAGAACATGGGAATAGAGCAGCTGAGAGAGAATTCAACGTTAATGAATCAATGGTAGGAAGTGGAGGAAGTGTAATATAAAATAATCATGACAGCAGTATTAACCAACACACTTCACCTTATTAGTGTCATGTAAATATTACATTCATATGTATAAATGCACACATACAAATCTCGAGCACAGTATGTTTAGTTCATGCTCTCACATCACACTATCACTGTGCACATTGAGGTACATGTTATGAGTTCTCTAGTGCTGTCCGTACGATGGAAGGAACAGAGACATAAAGAAGGATGAGCTGATGCTGCAGAGAACCCAGATCACAGAAACCCAGCTTCACTACCTGATGAGGCCCTCAGAAAGTCTCCTCTCTGTAGGAAACTAACAGTAATAAGATAAGGAGATAGAACAGACTGCCCAATAAAACCCGTCCACACCAGATTCACACATGTGCACTCGACCACATACACACACACTAAAGATGACAGCGACCAGTGGGAGGTGAGCCAGTGTGTCCAACAGGCCGCTGACAGCTAAACAAGCACCGCCTGCTGCTTTAATATCTGACCAATAGGCTCCTAAAGGAGAACCTATGGAATCCGCTGCGCACCGTGTGTTAAGAGCCTTCTTTACATCACTAGGACGTGCACGTATACATGTGATACTCTCACTAAGCTTGCAATAAAGCGTTTTGACTTTAACTCACCTGTTCCTCTACCGTCTCAGCAGCAGATTAACAGGAACAGATGGACACTTTCCACGCATACTGCAAGAACAAGACCACTGAAAAGCAGATCCGGCAGAGCACATCACATCATCATCATCATCATCACCATCATCACCATCATCACCATCATGGACGACCAGATCACATCATGACATCACATCACCTCTCACCGTGGAGGAACCGGGAGCAGGACGGGTCTCTACCTCCACAGGGACGAGGAGTCTCCTTCTTCCTTCACTGCAGCTCTCGGCTAATGGACAGAAACTCACCCATGGTCATTGTCAAGAGGAAGACTTTGCCAAAAGAAAAGTTTCCAGCCGGCGTCATCATCAAAGCTAACCCGAAGGACTGGATGGACGAGGAACAGAGGAACAGACGAGGAACAGAGGAGGAACAGATGAGGAACAGAGGAGGAACAGAGGAGGAACAGATGAGGAACAGAGGAGGAACAGATGAGGAACAGACGAGGAACAGAGGAGGAACAGACGAGGAACAGATGAGGAACAGACGAGGAACAGAGGAACAGAGAGGAACAGACAGAGAGGAACAGACGAGGAACAGATGAGGAACAGACGAGGAACAGATGAGGAACAGACGAGGAACAGAGGAGGAACAGACGAGGAACAGAGGAGGACAGAGAGGAACAGGACGAGGAACAGATGAGGAACAGATGAGGAACAGAGAGGAAACAGACAGAGGAGGAACAGACGAGGAACAGACGAGGAACAGAGGAGGAACAGATGAGGAACAGATGAGGAACAGAGGAGGAACAGATGAGGAACAGAGGAGGAACAGAGGAGGAACAGATGAGGAACAGAGGAGGAACAGATGAGGAACAGAGGAGGAACAGAGGAGGAACAGAGGAGGAACAGACGAGGAAGACAGAACAGGAGGAACAGAGAGGAACAGAGGAGGAACAGAGGAGGAACAGATGAGGAACAGATGAGGAACAGACGAGGAACAGAGGAGGAACAGACGAGGAACAGACGAGGAACAGATGAGGAACAGAGGAGGAACAGAGGAGGAACAGAGGAGGAACAGATGAGGAACAGAGGAGGAACAGAGGAGGAACAGACGAGGAACAGAGGAGGAACAGACGAGGAACAGATGAGGAACAGACGAGGAACAGAGGAGGAACAGAGGAGGAACAGATGAGGAACAGAGGAGGAACAGAGGAGGAACAGATGAGGAACAGAGGAGGAACAGAGGAGGAACAGAGGAGGAACAGAGGAGGAACAGAGGAGGAACAGACGAGGAACAGACGAGGAACAGACGAGGAACAGACGCATCGGCGTCGGCAGACCCTTTTCACCGGGGCACTGATTTTTTAATTAATTTATTTATTTATACCTTTAATTTTTTTTTATTTAAGTCTGACTCATCTGGCAATCTACAGAATGCATGCTTGCATTTTTTTTTTCTTAAAACAGGCCTATAGACTACCACTTCCGTTAGAATTTAAGTCCGACATCCGGACAGAGTAATTAGAACCCACTTGTTGCAGCCGGAGAGAGTTGCCTGTAACACAGAGCCAGGAGTTCGTCATATCTTAGGCTATCTTTAAGAAACACGGTACTAGTCCTCCTAGTAAAGACACACTAAAACATTGATTGTACAAAATTTGACACCCTGAAGAAATGTACTATTTGAATTACGTCAATAGAATGCACACACTGAGGAGAGAATCATTCTCCTTCATACCGACTGAACCTGTCCAGCACAGTAAGCGTTACATGTTTATCCTCTGGAAGCATAGAATGTCTAACAAATGTGTATGCCTTTCATCAAATAAGGTGAAGTGGTGTTATTAGCTAATGTGGTCACGTCTGTCGTTATGCTATAGCAGCCAGACAGTTCGCTGATATATTAAACTGTAGCGATAACTGTTTAAGCTGGACCTGTCGGGTTCACACTACATGCCATCTTATGTTTCTCGATCCTTTACGTTCGTGTTTTCAGGGGGTGATGATCCCGTGATGGGGTATCCTAGTGATCCTAGTTGTCTTGTCAGCTTAGTTAGCTAGCTATCGGCATACTGTATAAGACATCTTCTCAAGTTGCCTGAACCAATGGCACCGATGTTATACCAGCGCACTTTATAACAGAATACAACACTCGGAGGTGGAAGCTGTTTTGTACGCTGTTGCTTAAATAAGCAGGCTGGCTTAAGCAGCTCGAGCACACGTTGGTCTCAAAGTTGAAAATGAATGATTCTGAAATGATTCTCATTCTGGTGTTTTCTGCTCGAGTAGGCCTACAGACAAAAGCACAGACATTAAGGGGGCATGATGACATACAGGTGGTTACTTTCAAGACAGTAGAAACATAATGTAGAAAAAAAAAACAATTGATAGGTATCATTCATAGCATGCATATAGACGAATGTCCTGTTTTTACTCTTCGTTTTTTTGGTGTGTCAGGTATGTAGAGAGTTATGGAAGAAGTATGTTGTACTAGTAGGCTATGTTATTTTATGATCTTTTGCTGGCATTGAATTATTTGTTATCTCAGTGACCGGAACTAGATAACAGCCTACTGTATTAGTTATGATTTTGATCTCAATTCAACTCAAACAACATTGTTCTTGTAGATGGACATCAGAAAGTTATTCGCTCGGAGCAGGGATAAAGCAGCAAGGAGAAATGAGAGAGGTACGCTAGGTAACAAGGCAATGCAAACCACTTTTAGGTAACAACCCAGTTGAGTTGACCACTGGTCACTAGCCCAAGCCTAACAGTTACATATCTGTCCAGACAAAGAGGAGCAGCAGAGTGCCGGAGGAGGTGACGGAGGAGTTGAAGGAAAAGGTGAAGGAGAGAGGGATGTTGATGAGCACGAGCAGAGGTGATATGACTATTACTTTCATATTAATTAGGAATAACTGCAAACAGGTTATACACAAGTAACTTTACATATGCATATATAAAAATCTAGATAGTGAAAATGCAGACAGGAGACTGTAATATGTTCTTGTTGCTTCAAGACTCAGTGCAGCAGAGTGCAGAGGAGGAGAGGAGCAGATTGAAGGGACGCAGGTAGAGTTGGCATTGAGAGATGACACTGACAGGTGAGACTCAAATAAATAATTGCCCAAAATTTTTTAAGCCTGGGCTCAGGTCTCAGTCTCACCTGTGGGCCGAGCTTTCAGGAAGGCCGGAATCATCACTGAACAGGTAACAGCAGCGACACTGACTCTGACTCTGACTCGGGTAGTGACGAGAGGGATCGGGCTGGAGGCCGTAATCAACTGTTAAACTGTTCAACTCGGACACTGAAGATGAAGAATTTGAGGGATTTGTGAACGAGGACTGAAGTGAGTCAGTCAGTGTATTGTTGTGTTTACGTGTTATAACTGAACAATGTTGAGTTATTGTGAACACGTTTAATAACGTCTGACTGACTGTTTCGCTTAATGCGCCTTATGAAAAAAGATGGAAAATACACCATTCAGTGACAGCCTTATAATCTAGTACGACCTGTAGTGCGGAAAATACGAATATATATATATATATACATATATATGTATATATATATATATATATATATATATATATATATATATATATATATATATGTATATATATATATATATATATATATATATATATATATATATGTATATATATATATATATATATATATATATATATATATATATATATATATATATGTATATATATATATATATATATATATATATATATATATATATATATATATATATACGTATATATATATATATATATATATATATATATATATATATATATATATATACGTATATATATATATATATATATATATATATATATATATATATATGTATATATATATATATATATATATATACGTATATGGCATAATCCAGATACACACATAATCTACAAACCAGGTACGTTAAATGCACTCTGATGACAAACACAACTCACACATATCCCGGACAGAATGATTTATCACAAAGGATTGCTAATTATGAGGATGTGGAAATACGGACCTTTCAACACAGTAACTATCACACACATGACATTGAAAATGATATAGATCCCGAGACTAATTTCTTTCACAGCTTAAAAAATGACTGCCGATACTACAATGAAGAGCAATTCAATAATACCATTAAGACCAGTCATAAACTTTCAATCATTCATTTCAATAGCAGAAGCCTGTATGCCAATTTTCACAACATAAAGTATTACCTCGGACAATTCTCGCAGCCATTCAACATTATTGCCATTACAGAAACCTGGATTAACAATGAAAGGGGCATGGACTTTGAACTCGAAGGGTACGAAATTATTTGTAAAAACAGAGAAAACAAGAATGGAGGTGGTGTGGCTTTGTTTGTAGATAAAAATCTCACCTACAAGGTAGTAGAGAACATGTCAACAGTGATAAATGATGTTTTTGAATGTGTTACAATTGAAATATTAATGGAAAAAAAGAAAAACATCATTGTGAGTTGCATGTACAGAACTCCAGGCTCCAATATAGATTCTTTCATTAACTGGGTTGCAGAAAAATGTACAAAATCAAACCATAAAACCATGTTTATCTGCGGAGACTACAATATTGACCTTCTGAACCCAAACAAGCACAGAATGACAGACGAATTCATTAACACCTTATACAGTCTCAGTCTGTACCCTAAAATAACTAGACCCAGTCGAATCACCTCACACTGTGCCACGTTAATCGACAACATTTTCACAAACGTCCTAGATAACAACATAATAAGTGGATTATTAATAAATGACATCACTGACCATTTACCTGTATTTATTGTCTATAACTGCAACTACAATAAAACCTCCAAAGACATCAGACCACAATACAGACGAGTCAGAACAGAGGAATCTATGATTGCATTCGAAAACAATTTGATTGCATATGACTGGGACTCAATATATAAAGAAAATGATGTGAATATAGCATATGATAAGTTTGGGAAATCTTTCAAACAGTTATATGATAAAAATTGTCCAGTTAGGGAAGACAGCAGAAAAAATAAACATAAAAATGACCCATGGATCTCAAAAGGATTACAAAATGCTTGTAAAAAAAAGAACACTCTATATAGAGAATTTGTCAAACACAGAACTAAGGAAGCAGAAAATAAATATAAGAAATACAAAAATAAGTTAACAAGTATTATCAGAATATGTAAAAAAGAATATTATAGTACAATATTAGAAAATAATAAAAATAATATTAAAAGCATATGGACCATATTAAATAATGTGATTAGAGATACCCCGAGACATATCACTTACCCCCAGTATTTCAGCGAAAATGATAAAAAAATTAATAAAATGGAAGAGGTGGTGAATCAGTTTAATAATTATTTTGTAAACATTGGACCAAATTTAGCGGAAAAAATACCTATGACAGATACTTTAGCCCATGATGATATACCTATTAAGAGAAACACCAGCTCAATGTACCTCAATCCTGTTCATGAAAAAGAAATTATAGATGTTGTAAACAAATGCAAAAACAAAACTTCCATTGATTGTGATGACATTGACATAAAAACTGTCAAAAGGGTAATTACGGGTATCTCTAAACCATTAGCACACATCTGTAACCTGTCATTCCAAACTGGACAATTTCCTAATAAAATGAAAACAGCCAAAGTCATACCGATGTACAAAACTGGCAATAAACACCACTTCACAAATTATAGGCCAATCTCTCTGCTCCCACAATTCTCTAAAATTCTTGAAAAACTCTTTAATGACAGATTATGCAAATTCATAGATAAATACAAATTACTCACCGACAGTCAATATGGATTCAGAACAAACCGGTCAACAGCACTAGCCTTAACAGAACTCACAGAAGAAATCACTAACGCCACGGACAATAAGAAATTTACGATCGGGACATTTATAGACTTAAAAAAAGCATTTGATACTATAAATCACAATATATTAATTACAAAACTAGAACAATATGGGATCCGGGGGGTCGTTTTGAATTGGGTGAGGAGCTATTTAGAGAGAAGGCAACAATTTGTGACGATGGATGGATTTAAGTCAGAATGCTTGGACATTGTGTGTGGGGTTCCGCAGGGGTCAGTGCTGGGACCAATGTTATTTAACATGTATATCAATGATATTTGCAACGTATCGAAATCTCTGAAATTCATACTTTTTGCAGATGACACAAATATACTGGTTTCTGGGGAAAATTTGCAGCAACTTCTGTCCACATTGACCGTAGAGATTAGTAGACTAAAAAAATGGTTTGACAGAAATAAGTTATCTCTAAACCTAAATAAAACTAAAATTATGATATTTGGAAACTGTAAAAAATCGGAAAACATTGAGGTACAAATAGAGGGTGTAAACTTAGAAAGGGTATATGAAAACAAATTTCTAGGGGTAATCATTGACGACAAAATTTGCTGGAAACCTCATATAAAACACATACAAACCAAACTATCAAGAAGCATCTCAGTCCTGTGCAAAGCCAAGCACTTCCTGAATATTAAATCACTCCATATTCTTTATAACTCATTAATATTACCATATTTGTATTACTGTTCAGAAATCTGGGGAAACACATACAAAAGCTCTTTACAACCGTTGTGTATTCTTCAGAAGCGAGCCATTAGAATAATCCATAATGTAACTTATCATGAACATACTAATCAACTATTCATACAGTCCAAAACTCTCAAATTTCCTGATCTGGTTGAATTCAAAACTGCCCAAACAATCTTCAAAGCCAGAAATGATATGCTACCAAAAAACATACAGGCAATGTTTTCTGAAAGGGAGGGACGTTATAACTTAAGGGGACAGCTGAACTTCAAGGTCCACCACACACGCACAACGAAAAAGAGCTTTTGTATCAGCATCTACGGAGTTAAATTGTGGAATAAGTTAAGTGTGGAAGTACAGAAAAGCCAAAGCATAAGACAGTTCAAAAACAAATATAAAGACATCGTCTTCACAAAGTACAGAAATTTAGAAAAGCCTCTGTAACATTGACATATGTAGACTGTAGTTTGTAATATACATGGTATTTGTATTTATATTTGTAATATCTATATATATAGTAACTTATAATATACATGTATAGGTATTTATAATGTAATATAAATTGTTTATAGTATATATATATATATATATATATATATATATATTGTATACAATTATATATATAATTGTTTACAATATTTGTGTGTGATTATATTGACTATTTATAAATATACGTAGATATATATGCGTAGATATATATATATACACACAATTATTCTGTATTCATTCATTTTGTATGCATTATTATAGCTTGCATTATACTGACATGTTGGTGACATCTATCCAAGCTAAATTGATCTATTAAGGGGTAGGACTAGATAAGTTTTTTTACTTCCTCCTACCCCCTTTCGAGCATGTAGAAAGTTTTTTTTTTAAATTTTTACTTCTTTTGTGTGTTCTTTTGTTGTCTCTTTTATTTTTTATTTCATCTATTAATAATCAATTGATAATCATTAATTGATTAATAATCATGTTTTTTATTGCTTGCATGTTCGAAATAAAGACAATCAATCAATATATATGTATATATATATATACATATATATACATATATATATATACATATATACATATACGTATATTGGCGTATATATACGATTTATATATATGTATATATATATATATATTTCATACAAATATAATCTTTTAGCATATACGTATATGTATATATATATATATAAAGCTCATATACGTATATGTATATATGTGTATATATATGTATATACATATATATTGTTTTTTTCGATATATATATATAACATATACATAGCTACGTATATGTATAATGGCCGTATATATACGTATATATATATATATATATATACATATATATATGTATATCAGAGCTGCCAACATACACGATTTTGGCGTAGCAGATACGATTTCCAGACCCCAATTACGCTGCTACGCTTGACTTGAATATCCTACGCATTTCCCAACAAATCGATGTCAATCTTTTAGCAGGCAGCCACGTCCATGTGTTGACATCCAACCAGCCGTAAAGCTCATAAGCCCTCTTATGATTCGTTCATTGCGTCGGAAAAGAGTCAATACAATGGCCGTTTTGTTTTTTTTCGAAAAAGAGGCGGGTATCTGAACAGCGTTACAAGCTGGAGTACAACGTTGAATGGCCGATCATCACACGGTCCAAGCTGGACGACTTCCACGCCTACTGTATGTTGTGTAAGGCAGGGTGACCATACGTCCGTATTTCCCGGGACATGTCCGTATTTCACGTCCTGTCCCGGGTGTCCCGGGTTATTTTTAGAAAGTGAGGAAATGTCCTGGTTTTTAAAATTACCTTCTTTGGACCATTACATTTACATGCACTAGGGCACTGCCCACGGCGCTGCGTGCGACGTAGCCTAATCCCCGCCCCTATGCTGTCAGCCCTATTCATCAGAACGTAGACAACGTGACTGGCAGTCATACGCAAGCAACATGCCGAAGCGCAAGTGCTCGTTTACCGACGAATTACTAAAGAGTTTCCCGGCTTTCAGACCGGGTCGAGACAAATGGGAAGCCTTGTGCACAGTGTGCAAAGCAGGCACATGTGTCTCGGTGTCCAATGGAGGTGCAAGAGATCTGAAAATCCACCTGGACACCGAGAAGCACAAAACAGCTGTCCGAGGCGAGGGTAGTGCTAGCTTTTATCACACAGTACTTTCTCAGACCAGGGAACGAGGATGCAGTGAATGCAGCGGAGGCTGCATGGTCATTTCACACAGTGAATTATTTTCAATGATTGTAAATCAGCTCATTGGTTAATTCCCAATAGTTTACAAAACAGACTTTATTTTGTTCATTACTGAGGCTAAAGTGAGTGTTATTTCGAGTTCAGAGTTATTGTTAACTTGTTAAGTGAAGGATGTTAAGATGCGACATTATTTCTTTCATTGTGCTGTTCATTCATTACAGGAATTGTTGACTCAAGCATTTTGAATAAATACATTTTGAATAAAATTATCATTTGTTATTGGAGTTATTGTTATTGACTTTTACTGAAAAGCATTTTTAATAAACCAACTGTAAATATCTTGTTCTATCTATATAATATAATATACCGGTATAATTGAATAATAATAAAATACTATTAAAGCAGCAGCATCCTCCACATGACCGCCACCCCCCCCCCCGAAAACAAGGTGTCCTGGTTTTCCCAAATGAAAATATGGTCACCCTATGTAAGGCATCATTTCAGCGTCCGGCATGGTGGTCATCACGATGTTGAAAAGCACACCAGGACCGGCAAACACCAGTCGTACAAAGCGGCGATGGAGTCTACAAGGCCAATCGCGGGTTTCCAACTTTGATAAGGACACTAGTGTCATAAATGCTGAAGTGCTGGCGGTTGACTTTCTAGTTAACATAACATCCCTGATCCTTTTTAACATTTTCTAATAAAATCAATCTATATATATATACACATATATATATACATATATATATATATATATATATATATACATATATATGTATATATATATATATATCACTATATATATATATATATATATATATATATATATATGAAATATATATGTATATATACATATATATTATTATTATTATTATATTCCTTTATATATCCCCATATATATATATATAGCAGCTCAATTACAGAAAGGATAATAAATACAACATATTATACAATAAAAATAAAATAGAATAAAGATAAGAATGTACAGTATATCCACATATATATGGTATTTTGCATGATGACAGACTGTGGTCTATAGATCTATATATCTATATATATATATATATATATATATATATAGATATATATATGGTGACATATATGTATATATACACACGTTACATCAGTCCTGCGCATTGTTCGTCCCGCGGGATGGTTCTGACCGGCCCGCTAAAGATTACATGATAATTAGAAAACAAAACATGTTTTATAATTATCTTATGGGTGGACTAAAACCGCAGTGCTTTTATTTTGAAGCCCATTTATTCTCACAGTGCACGCGATCGTGCACGTCAACTGTGCACGTGAAATGCGTGTGATTGACAGCTGTCACCCTGAAACATGAAAGAGGGCGCTAGAAGAACATGTGGGCTCATGAGAGGAAGAGGAAGCAGCAGAACTTTCAAACAAATATGGACTATTAATGTTTACTACTAATGTTTACTACTAATGTTTCTTTATGAAGTCAGGGTGAACCTGTGTGTGTGTGTGTGTGTGTGGTGTGTGTGTGTGTGTGTGGTGTATGTGTGTGTGTGTGTGTGTGTGTGTGTGTGTGTGTGTGTGTGTGTGTGTTTAAAGAGGACAGTGTGAAACATCAGAGAGACACATAGAAACTGGTTACAAACAGTGACTGATGAGGACATCAGCAGGTTTACCAGCAAAGCTCTATAACAAGTGGAATGAGACACTTGATCCTTTTTTTTAGAAGAAGAGGGCTTTTTGCACAGTCCTGAACACATTAAATGTTTAATATAGGCATGTAAAGTCACAGAGGCTACAACACTGGGACACTGTTCTTTACACAGTTCAGTGACATGTCCTGTTTATTTTGGCTACACAGATGATGTGATGTCTTTAGAAAGCTAAGAATCCTTGTTTCAATAGGATATGAAACTCAAAATGCCCTTTGTTATTAATGTGACTGAAAATGAGTCAAATGTTTCACATTTTGTTTATCATTTTGGAAATTCTATTTGAATAAATGATATTTTTGAAAGCTAACCTCACCTTTTAATTGCCAAATAATAACATACACTCTTACCAGCGGTCAAAACAATGTTTACTGCTTTTTATATAGAAATAAAATGTATATTATGCATCATTGAGTTCGGCATGTTGGCCCGACCCTCCAACACATCTTCAGTTGCTCATTTGGCCCCTGGGACACATAACTGCCCCCTGAGCTACACCCTGAAAAGGGGAGAAATCAATAAAGGTGCTCGGACGCCTCCTCTGTGGCAGCTTCAGTGAGGACGAGAGCGCCACCTTCAGGCCGCTGCAGCCTGCAGGCATGACTAACCAAGATCATAGATTAACTACTAAATTTACCCTGTTAACCTTTTTAACATTTTCTAATAAAATCAATCTATCACATACACACACATAGAAGAAGAGGGCGCTGGCTATATAGACTGGTAGAAGAATATATATACACACAGACTATATATGTATATATATCACTGCAGCGGTGCTGATGAAAAGACTACATGTATATATACATATATATTATTATTATTATTATATTCCTTTATTGATCCCCATGGGGGCGCTGGCTACCAAGACTGGTAGGAAGAGTAGCAGCAGCTCAATTACAGAAAGGGATAATAAATACAACATATTATACAATAAAAATAAAATAGAATAAAGATAAGAATGTACAGTATATCCACATGGGGGGGCTGGTCAGCATGTTGACAGACTGTGGTCTATAGATCTATATATCTATATATATATATCACTGGTTATACAGACTGGTAGATATATACACTATATACCACAGACTATATATATATATAGATATATCAGCATGGTGACAGACTGTGGTCTCCGCTGTTGTTGTACAGTCTGATGGCAGTGGGCACAAATGAGCGTCTGAAGCTCCGTCCTGCTCTTTGGTAGAATCAGCCGATGGCTGAAAGAGCTGCCCAGCTGCCACAGCTCCTCATGGAGAGGGTGAGAGGATTGTCCAGGATGGCTCTGGTTACCAGTTTGGCCTTCATCCTCCTCTCACCCACTGACTCCAGACTGTCCAGCTCCAGACCACCACAGAGCTGGCTCTCCTCACCAGCTTGTTGAGCTTGTTGGCATCTCCAGTCCTGATGCCACCACCCCAGCACGCTACAGCGAAGAACAGACTGGTAGAAGAAGGGCACTGGCTACCACAGACTGGTAGAAGAAGAAGAGGGCACTGGTTACCACAGACTGGTAGAAGAAGAGGGCGCTGGTTACCACAGACTGGTAGAAGAAGAGGGCGCTGGCTACCACAGACTGGTAGAAGAAGAGGGCGCTGGCTACCACAGACTGGTAGAAGAAGAGAAGAAGAGGGCACTGGTTACCACAGACTGGTAGAAGAAGAGGGCGCTGGTTACCACAGACTGGTAGAAGAGGAGGGCGCTGGTTACCACAGACTGGTAGAAGAAGAGAAGAAGAGGGCACTGGTTACCACAGACTGGTAGAAGAAGAGGACACTGGTTACCACAGACTGGTAGAAGAAGAGGACACTGGTTACCACAGACTGGTAGAAGAAGAGAAGAAGAGGGCACTGGTTACCACAGACTGGTAGAAGAAGAGGACACTGGTTACCACAGACTGGTAGAAGAAGAGAAGAAGAGGGCACTGGTTACCACAGACTGGTAGAAGAGGAGGGCGCTGGCTACCACAGACTGGTAGAAGAAGAGGACACTGGTTACCACAGACTGGTAGAAGAAGAGGGCACTGGTTACCACAGACTGGTAGAAGAAGAGAAGAAGAGGGCACTGGTTACCACAGACTGGTAGAAGAAGAGGGCACTGGTTACCACAGACTGGTAGAAGAAGAGGGCACTGGTTACCACAGACTGGTAGAAGAAGAGGGCACTGGTTACCACAGACTGGTAGAAGAAGAGGGCACTGGTTACCACAGACTGGTAGAAGAAGAGGGCACTGGTTACCACAGACTGGTAGAAGAAGAGGGCACTGGTTACCACACACTGGTAGAAGAAGAGGGCGCTGGCTACCACAGACTGGTAGAAGAAGAGGGCGCTGGCTACCACAGACTGGTAGAAGAAGAGGGCGCTGGCTACCACAGACTGGTAGAAGAAGAGGGCACTGGTTACCACAGACTGGTAGAAGAAGAGGGCACTGGTTACCACACACTGGTAGAAGAAGAGGGCGCTGGCTACCACAGACTGGTAGAAGAAGAGGCGCTGGCTACCACAGACTGGTAGAAGAAGAGGGCGCTGGCTACCACAGACTGGTAGAAGAAGAAGAAGAAGAGGGCACTGGTTACCACAGACTGGTAGAAGAAGAGGGGGCGCTGGTTACCACAGACTGGTAGAAGAAGAAGAGGAAGAGGGCACTGGTTACCACAGACTGGTAGAAGAAGAGGACACTGGTTACCACAGACTGGTAGAAGAAGAGGACACTGGTTACCACAGACTGGTAGAAGAAGAGGACACTGGTTACCACAGACTGGTAGAAGAAGAGGACACTGGTTACCACAGACTGGTAGAAGAAGAGAAGAAAGAGGGCACTGGTTACCACAGACTGGTAGAAGAAGAGGACACTGGTTACCACAGACTGGTAGAAGAAGAAGAACTGGTAGAAGAAGGGCACTGGTTACCACAGACTGGTAGAAGAGGAAGGGGCTGGCTTACCACAGACTGGTAGAAGAAGAGGACACTGGTTACCACAGACTGGTAGAAGAAGAGGGCACTGGTTACCACAGACTGGTAGAAGAAGAGAAGGTTACCACAGACTGGTAGAAGAAGGGGCACTGGTTACCACAGACTGGTAGAAGAAGAGGACACTGGTTACCACAGACTGGTAGAAGAAGAGGGCACTGGCTACCACAGACTAGTAGAAGAAGAGGGCACTGGTTACCACAGACTGGTAGAAGAAGAGGGCACTGGTTACCACAGAAGAAGAAGGGGCACTGGTTACCACA